>NC_086449.1:617347305-617647305 GCF_028390025.1 Pseudophryne corroboree
CTGAGCAATGAACGAATACTGTGGAAGTTTTTACTTAAATCCTCTCATTATATCTAAACATCAAGAGATATTATTAGTAGCACACCTGTGTAATCACTCTCAGTTAGTTAATTGCACTCTCATTTTGCGCATCTGCATTACCGTGTCTCTTTTTTTTTTGTATAAAATTGACAAGCAATCTTTCTAAAATTAATTCTAAGTGCCTGGCTACCTCATAAAACATAAAGAAAACTACAGTATGGTATTTAATTTAAAAAAACTTTAATTCTTAGTTGGATGCCAGCACTCACTCCTGTGTTACAATCAGCAGCAGCTGCTGCCTCTGGGCAGGGGTGAGCTGGGTAGTACATATGAACATACATGTGATGTCCTGGAATCAGCAGCTGCCGCACCATTGCACACACTGCTCAGTCTGACAATAATCATTTAGCCCGCCCCTGGTCTCATGTGAAACTAGCCAATAGGAGTCCGGGGGTGGGCTAAATAATGATTGACTGGGCTGAGCAGTGTTCTCCATGCTGCGGCAGCTGCAGGTTCCCGGGGAAGGAAGCCAGGACATATGTTACATACTACTTCACATGTATGTGCATATGTCCTGGCCAGCTTCCCCTTGCACACTTTGGATGGCACTGCAGCCCAGGGACTGCCGCCACTGTTTGCAATGGTTTATGCCACTGGTATGGTACAGCAAAATAACATTTGTATTAATGATTGCTGGAATTTGTTATACAGTGGAGTGAAAAAGTTTTGCCCCATTCCTGATTCCTTCTATTTTTGCACATTTGTCACACTTATTTGTTTCACATCTTCAAACTAATTTGAATATAAGACAAAGACAACCTGAGTAAATTGACATATATAATGGCAGCAGTGGCAAACGCAGGATTTGCATGGGAGGGTTTCCAGAACTGGGCGGAGCCAATCACGGGGGTGGGGACTGAGGTGACCCAGTATATGCTGGGTCCGTAAAACTAGTGTGTCTGTGTGTGTGTGTGTGTGTGTGTGTGTGTGTGTATATATATACATATATATATATATATATACATATATCTACACACACATATATATATATATATATATATATATATATATACATACACACACATACATATACACGGGTGGTCTTCAGTATGCCAGCGGTCGGGCTCCCAGCGACCAGCATACCGGCGCCGGGAGCCTGACCGCCGGCATACCGACACTTATTCTCCCTCGTGGGGGTCCACGACCCCCCTGGAGGGAGAATAGAATAGTGTGGCGCGCGTAGCGTGGCGAGCGCAGCGAGCCCGCAAGGGGCTCATTTGCGCTCGCCACACTGTTGGTAAGCAGGCGGCCGGCCTCCCGGCGCCGGTATGCTGGTCGCCGGGAGGCCGGCCGCCGGGAGATCGTAGTGAACCCATATACACATATACATAGCATATTAAACATGCATACATATATATATATATATATATACACACACATACAGTACACATATATATACACATGTATATATATATATATATATATCATGTGTGTGTGTGTGTGTGTGTGTGTGTGTGTGTGTGTGTGTGTGTGTGTTTATATGTATGTATGTATGTATATGATTGTACTGTTGTGGTGTGGTCCTGAGGACGGGGTGCTGTCCCCGAAAGTACTCGACCTGAACCTTTAATACACATTTGCTACTTTGCCATTATTGATGACTCCAGAGTGCCTTCTTCCTTGGATTTGCATTTATTTATATACATGTGTATATATGTAGGCACATGGATATATATGTACTATAATTAAAATAAAGTAAACTTTTATTGCACTTGCAAGTGCCACCTGGAAGACAGCAGGCTGCAGAGGACGCTAGACAGTCATTAATAATACTCATGCAGCTTTAAAAAAAAAAAAAAAAAATTTTTTTTTTTTTTTTTTTTTTAGTGGAGGGGGGTTTCTGGGTACTCGGAAACCCCCCCTGGGTGCACCACTGGGCAGATGGTTGATTAGCTTAGTGATATCACTTAGGTGCTTGCAAGGGAGGGGCATTTCTAAGCAAGAAAAAAAGCATTTTGTTTCCCCCAGCACCCTGAATGTTACCAGTGACCAGATTTAAATCCTACAAAATAATAAAATTCGGAGCTCTTGGTTACATATATTTGCGCAAATGTATAAATAAGCCCCCAAGCCTCGTATAGGCCTCTCTGTCTATTGGGGGTCCCTAGTGCTATATCTAGGTGCAGGGTGTGGCACCCCAAATATCAGCATAAGCCAGAAAGCCCAGGGCAGCACTCCAGTGAAAAAAACTATAGTGTTAATAAATTAGTGTTAGGAAGCCGAAGCTATATACAGAAAGTGATACAAAAATAACGAGAAGTAATTAAAATATTGAAGTAGTGTTAGTAAAGAAATTAGTAAGTGATAAGTGTTAATAGAATGTACTGGTATGCCACACTAGAGCTATCCAGCCCGGCCAATCCAGGGGCACCACACTTCACACCTCCGTAAACCCAATCTGGGTCTATGATTAACAAGCAAAGAGCCACATGATAATGGATCCTTACTTAAATATATCTAACTGAGAGCTACCTACCTTGGACAACCCCATAGTGCTCCATATGGCACACAACAATCGTATGTAGTGGCAGATGCTCAATTAGCTTAGTGATATCACTCAGGTGCTTGCAAGGGAGGGGTATTTCTAAGCAGGAAAAAGCATTTTGTTTCCCCCAGCACCCTGAATGTTACAAGTAACCAGATTTAAATCCTACACAATAATAGAATTCAGAGATCTTGGTTACATATACTGCATTTGCACAAATGTATGAATAAGCCATCAAGCCTCGTCAAGGCTCCCTCTGCATACTTTGGATGGCGCTGCAGCCCAGGGGCAGCCACCACTGGTTGCAATGGTTTATGCCACTCGTATGGTACAGCAAAATAACATTCGTAGGAATGATTACTGGAATTTGGCATACTGTGGGGTGAAAAGTTTTGCCCCATTCCTGATTTCCTCTATTTTTGTACATTTGTCTCACTTATTTGCTTCACAAATTCAAACTAAACTGAATATAAGACAAAGACAACCTGAGTAAATTGCCCCCTTAGTTACTCATTCAAACAATTAACCAAATTTAATTGATAATTGAGTTCAACTAGACTAGAGACTGTCAGACTTGATCACTGCCAGCCCTGTTGAACATAAACATCACTAATATAGAACAGCAATGGGAGGTTGGCTAAAAGGCCTCAACAAGTAGCAC
This sequence comes from Pseudophryne corroboree, assembly GCF_028390025.1. NCBI lineage: Eukaryota > Metazoa > Chordata > Amphibia > Anura > Myobatrachidae > Pseudophryne > Pseudophryne corroboree. Next base: position 617,350,533 of record NC_086449.1, read on the forward strand.
AGTATGCCACACCCAAAAGAAATTCCAGAAGAGGTGAGAAAGAATGCTATTGAAATATGGTCAATCAGCCCAGAAAGGGTTAAAAAAAACAATTTCTAAGGCTCAGGGACACCAGCAAACTGCAGTGAGCTCTATTGTCTTCAAATAAAGAAAATTTGGAACAGTGATGATGAATCTTCCCATTCCTCAAAGAGCACATCAATGACGCATGCAGGAAGTCACAAAGAACCCAGATTAACATTTCAGAAACTGCAGGCATCGCTCTTATCTGTTAAAGTCAATGTTCATGAGTCCACCATAAGAAAAAGACTGGGCAAAAATGGTAACTATGGGAGAGTTGCAAGGTGAAAACCACTACAAACCAAGAGGAACATAAACGCTTGTCGAACATTTTCCAAACCTATTGATGCCCCCAAGCCTTTTGGTGAAATGTTCTTTGGACTAGTAAGTCAAAATAGATCTTTTTGGAAGACATGGGTCTTATTACATCTAGTGCAAAGCTAACACATCATACCATCAGTGAAACTTTGTGAGGGTTGTGTAACGGTGTAAGGATGCTTTGCTGCTTCAGGACCTGGGTAACTTGGCATACTGTAATTCATGGAATTTTGAATTGTGCTCTCTACCATAAAATTCTAAGGGATAATGTCTGGTCACCAGTCCGTGATCTCAAGTACAGTTGGTTTATGCACAGTGGTGCAGAGAGAAGAGGGGAGAGGGTACAAATTACATGGGCCCAGGTCTGATGAAGGGGCCCAGTGGGGGCCTTGGGCTTCCTCCTTAACTGGTAGCATCAGCTACAGCTCTTCTCCTAAGCTCTGCACACACTGCTGACTGCTGGGCTGGAGTGTGGTCATGGTGGCGCTTAAAATACAATTTTTTAGGTATTTTTTTAAAAGGGTGTATGACCACACCTCCTGTGAATAGGCCACGGCCCCTGTATGTGTGTGTGTAATATCTATCTATCTATCTATCTATCTATCTATCTATCTATCTATCTATCTATCTATCTATCTATCTATCTATCTATCTATCTATCTCTGGCTGTCACTCTGTCCAAAATACTGCACAATTGCCCGGGTGCCCTAGTGAGATGACAGGTAGTATAAGCAGAAATGCTGTGGCACTCTCGGGACTTACTAATGTAATAATATATCCTGGTCATGACCACTAATGTGCAAGTCAACATTTCAGTTTATTCAACTTTAATCATGGTAAGTAATGAAAGTTCTGTGGTATTTCTGCATATACTATACGTTTGTGTGTGTGTGTGTGTGTGTGTGTGTGTGTGTGTGTGTGTGTGTGTGTACAGTGATTGTACTTACACACTATACAGCACCCTTTATCCCAAATTTACAATGGAGGATCCACTTTCACAAAATGATGGTGTTCTAGGGAATGTGCTCTGCAACCAATGCAGCTTTTATGTGGCTGACCCACCATCCTAATAGTGAACACTTTTGTCCCAACTGCTGGGAGGTATGTAATGCTCCTGTGAGTGGGTACTTTTTGTGTGCTAGACATACCCCCAAAGTGGTGCAGCCATGCAACTAATAGGTTGTGGCCACACCCCCTGCAGGGGGGGCCCCGGGAAGTTACTGTACCGGAGCCCAGGATTTCTCTTGGCAGCCCTGGTTATGCAGTAAGACAACAATCAAAAGCAAAAGAGCAAGTCCACATTTGAATGGTTCAAAAGAAAAAAGATTAATGTTATGGAATGCTCTAGACTTTAATCCAATTGAGATTTTGAGACAGGACTTTAAACTGACAATGTATGCTTTATTCAAAGAAAATGGTTCATAATTCCTCCACAGCAGTGTAAAAAATGTATCTACAGATTGGAATTTGAACTAGGCAGCCTAATGCTTGAACCCACATTCACTGTCCCACTGCTTTTAAGTAATCAGTTTTAGGCTACAGTGTTGGTGCTTATTATTCAGTGGTGGGAGAGATGAACATGTTTCATTCAGTTCGTCTTATGTCGCCAGGACCAGGTCGGCAATGCAGGGGGCAATGTGGGCATGATCAGCTCATAATGGTTTTACCCCCGCTATACAATGCCTGTACTGCCAGCATTGTAAAGTAGGGTCCACAATGGAGCAAATTGTGTCATCAAGCTGCCTGGACTGTCCATTTTTCATCGGAAGTGGATGGCCACCCAAGGTTCTGGATGTTCCGGGAGAGTAGGCAAGTACAGAATGCTTTACACCAGCATTAGGAATAGTGCAAAAAACACATCCAAGTGTGAGATTTCTAGTTCCAGCACTGCATAGAGTAGCCGCGTCCCGCTGGAGCTCTGGTGTCAGCTGCCTTTAACCCTGTTGATTGCCCTACTAGGGTGTCCCTGCTCAACCCCAATCCCTCCCTGAGACCCCCTCAGCACTGCTTGCATTTTGTGGCACATGAATTGCTACCTCACAGTGGGGGTGGTATTCAGTATGCCAGCTGTTGGGATCCCTGCGCTCAGTATACCGGTGCCGCAATCCCGACACCCAGCATACCGACAGCTATTCTCCTTCTTGGGGGTCCACGACCCCCCTGGAGGGAGAATAAATAGTGTGGTGCCCGTAGCGCGCCACCATGACCGCAGTGTGGCGAGTGCAGCGAGCCTGCAAGTGGCTTATTTGCGCTCGCCCAGCTGCCGGCATGCTGGTGGTCAGGATCCCAGCGCCGCAATGCTGGGCACAGGGATCCCGGCCGCCGGCATAACATTCTACACCCCACAGCGGGAATGGCTGGAAAACCTCCCTGCTCCAAGTCTGCCTCTGACCGCCCTGCTAGTCCCAAGATGGCTGCCGCTGCAGTTCCAGACGCTGACACACGTCTACACTTCTAAGCCTCCTAATTTACCACCTAAGATGCCTTCCAGAGTGCCTTCACAGCCTTTAGAGTCACACTCACTGGAGGGGTCTGCACTGTCTTATGCTGATATAGTGAAGGTTGTGAAAGAAACAGTGCAGCCTTTATTACAGGAGCAGGATCAGGCTCATGCTGCTGCACTCCAACAAGCCGTTCTGGATATCAAGAACCAATGTAAACAGCTGGCTAAGTGCATTACTCAAGTGGAACACATAGTTGGTGTTAATTTCCAAGATATTGCTGACTTAAAATATGTCTCTGAGAAGCTCCAAAAATCAGATGCCCAGGTGTGGTCTAAGCTAGATGACCTGGAGAACAGGTAGCGCAAAAATAATCTGCGCGTCATCGGTCTGCCCGAAACACTGCGTGGCCCCACCTTGTACCTGTTCCTGCGCAAGACTTTACCGGAACTTTTGGAAGTGCAAGACGTCTGCAGTGATATGGTAATTGAAAGGGCACACAGGACTGGACCTGCCAGCTCTTCATCTGCTTCATCTAAACCCAGAGCGGTGCTCTTTAAGTGCCTTAATTACCTCCATAAAGAAGCATAATAGGCCACTTCCCGACGAAAGAAAGATCTTGCATGGGAGGATGCGAAAATTCTCATTTTCTAGGACTACTCCCCTGAACTCACCAGGCTGCGGAAGGCTTTTTCCCCGGTATGCACAAGATTTCAACACTCCAGATGATGCTACAGCCTTGGAGAAGTACAGGACGACCACGACTCCGGCGGACTGATGTCTTTGATAATCTGCTGCTGTATTTATGTGCGCAACTTTTTCTCCTCCTCCCACCCCCCACTGCATATTGCCTGCTAGGCTCTACAACCTCATAAGTTGCTGTGACGTTTGTATTGGGACTTAACCCTGTTGGACTATATCCGCTCACTGTCTGGGCCGCGTCTCATCTGATGGTTATGTATATTGGTTATGGTATATGTACACATTTTGGATAATCTTTCTGTTTATTTTTTCTACTAGAAGCCCTAACTGTAACTTGGACATATATAGTGTCTCTCCTCTCATTTTTATGGGTTGCTCTACTTGGCAGCTATGGCTGCTCCTTGCCTTAGTTTCATGTTTAATCCTATTGCGACCGCGAAGTCCGGTCTTTCTGAAATGTTAGATATCCCCGTACGGATATCTATTTCACTGTTATTGTTTGTTTTACTGTGTTGTCTTGTGTCCCCCGTCCTATCCCCCCCCCCCCCCTTCTGTGTTCTCCCTTCCTTTTCTTGGTGGCTGACAGACTACATATGTGTTTTATTTTGTCTATATGATACACTATATATTCTCGGATCGCTCTGTAATTTCTGTGCCATGCTACATATTACCACTCTCCTCATTGGCTATGTTCTTCCTTAAAGTGGGTACTTGGAATGTGGGCAGGATCCACTCGCCCATTAAACAAAATAAACTTTTAAAATATCTGGGCAAGCTCCGGCTGGACTTAGTTTTTCTCCAAGAGACGCATTTGCTTACTTTTTTAAGCTTAATACTCTCGGCTGGTCGATGGTTGTAGACGCTCCGTATACCTCCAAGGCCAGAGAAGTGCTGCTTCTTGCTAGAAAGCAATTACAGCTGGAGCTTGTCTCTACTATTGTAGATCCTGGGGGCAGGTTTTTGATTCTCAGTGTAAAGATCTTTAATATACCCTATGTTCTTAGTACAGTTTATGCTCCAAATGTACCTTCCACTTCCTTTATTTCGTAATTTAATGTGTAAACTGCTTCCTTTTGCTGGTATGTCACTGATAGTCGGCAGTAACTTTAATATCATAGCTTAAAATTTTTTAGATGTGAGCTCGCAGTCATCCTCCCGCTCTCCCCCTACTTTGGGTATTCTGTTCTTAGAACATCAACTGCAAGTTACAGATATTTGGCACTTTTTTCACCCTACAGATAGAGATTACACCTGCCTCTCCACTGATCATGGTACTCTTTCTCGGATTGATTTTCTCCTACTCTCGGATATGTTAGTCCCCAGTGCTTAAAGTGGTCCTAGAGAGGTGGTGGAACTCTCCCCCCTCCCCACGGCGCCAATGTAGTAAAAGTATTGCGCACGCCGTATACGCGCGCTAAAAAGGGGCGTGGTCTCAAAAAGAAAGGGGCGTGGTCAAACAATAGTAATAATGCCCACAGTAGTAGCACCCCATAATACACATAATGCCCACAGCAGTAGCGCCCCTTATACAATGCTTACAGTAGAAGTGCTCCTTATGCAATGTCCACTGTACTGATAGTGCCCACAGTGGTAGTGCCCCTTATATAGAGCCCATAGTAGTGGCGCCCCTTATGCAATGCCCGAAATAGTAGTGCCCCTTATGTCCCCAGGAGTGATGCCCCTTATGAAGTGCCCCCTTTACAATGCCCTCATTAGTAGTGCCCCCATAAGTAATGCCCTTAATGGTAATGTCCCTGTCTAGTATTGCCCCTAGTAGTAATGTTGCCTGTAGTAATTCCCCTGTCATTTAGCCCTAGTAGTTATGCCCCCAGTGGTAATGCCCCTGCAGTTATGACCCCAGTAGTTTATCCCCCCCCCCTTGTAGTTTAGCCTCCCAGTGGTAATGCCCCCAGTAGTTTAGCCCCAGTAGTTTGCCCCTTGTAGTTTAGCCACCAGTAGTAATGCCCCCCAGTAGTTTTCCCCCTTGTAGTTTAGCCCCTGTAGTTATGCCCCCAGTAGTTTAGCCCCTGTAGTTATGCCCCCAGTAGTTTAGCCCCTGTAGTTATGCCCCCTTGTAGTTTAGCCCCCAGTAGTAATGCCCCCAGTAGTAATGCCTCCAAGTAGTAATTCCCCCAGTAGGTTAGCCCCTCTAGTTATGCCCCCCAGTAGTTTAGCCCCCAAGTAGTATTGCCCCTGTAGTTACGCCCCCAGTAGTAATGTCCATGCAGTTATGCTCCCAGTAGTAATGCCTTCCTGTAGATCCCCCTTGTAGTTTGCCCCCAGTATCTTGCCCCCTTGTAGTTTGCCCCCTTGTAGCTTGCCCCTTGTAGCTTGCCCCCAGTAATAATGCCCCCCAGTAGTTTTCCCCCAGTAGATGCCCCACAGTAGTTTGTCCCCAGTAGATGCCCCCTAGTAGTAATGTCTCTCAGTAGTTTGCCCCCAGTAGATGCCCCCAGTAGTAATGTCCCCCAGTAGTTTGCCCCCAGTAGATGCCCCCCAGTAGTAGTAGCACAGTGACAGCGCCAGAAGCCGCTGTGGAGAGAGAGCCAGGCGCCCGCTGGTAACACAATCTCAGCGGGCGCCCGGCATCTCACTGCAGCGCCGGCCACACATCGGGTTACGTGAGTCGGAGGAGGCGGAACTGCGTTCCATCTCCAAGTGGAACTGACGGAACGCAGTTCCGACCCGTCCCGGGTCACTTTAACCCCTGTTAGTCCCTAATGCTGTAGAGGCCACTTTTGAACCAATGATATTGCCAGACCACTCCCTAGTATGGGTTTGTTTTACCACCACACTGGATGTAGGCTTCTTTAAAAGATGTCGATTTCCGACTGATTTTATTTCCTTTCTGGGGTTCCGCCGTAATTTAGAAAGCTTTTGGGATGATTTTCTTGCAACCAACCCTCAGACTGCACATGGTGACCCCTATTATTTTGGCAGAGCTCTAAGGCTGTCCTGCAGGGCCGCCTCATTGAATATGTTGCTAGATGGAAAAAAACGTTTGCTGTTTATTATGGGCCTAATTCAGAGTTGATCGCAGCAGCAAATTTGTTAGCAGTTGGGCTAAACCATGTGCACTGCAGGGGGTAGATATAACATGTGCAGAGAGAGTTAGATTTGGGTGGGGTGTGTTCAAACTGAAATCTAAATTGCAGTGTAAAATTAAAGCAGCCAGTATTTACCTGCACAGAAAATAACCCACCCAAGTCTAACTCTCTCTGCAAATGTTATATCTGCCCCCCCCCCCCCCCCTGCAGTGCACATGGTGTTGCCCAACTGCTAAAAAATTTCCTGCTGTGATCAACTTGGAATTACCCCCATAGTTTTGCCCAACTGCTAACAAATTTGCTGCTTGGATCCGGTCTGAATTACCCCCTATACACAGACACAGAGGCAATTGATGGAAACCTTTCAGTTCTTAAAGCAGACCCCTTTCCCCTCCTCCAAACTTATTTGGACGCCAAGGTCAAGTTTGACGCCATCCTCTCTACTATGGGTGAGAGGCTTACATTTCATAAAATCATAGATTTTATAGATTTGGAAACAAGACAGGTAGACTCCTTTCTAATTTATTGAAGGTGCCTCCCCTGATTCGCTTATACAGTCCCTTCACCTCCCGGATGGCTCCTTGGCCTCTACCTCCACAGATGTAGCCAAAGTCTTGTCTGACTTTTATGCCGATCTTTATAATGAACCTTTGGTGGATGTTCAGACCAAGGCAGCTTTTTGGGACAGCATTGCCACACCCCATTTAGAGCCGACCATGTCGGAAGTACTTTGCGCTCCCATAACGGAGCTAGAGGTAGAAAAAGCGATTAAACAAATGAAACCTATAAAGACCCCAGGGACGGATGATTTCTCAGGGGAATTCTATAAACTCCTCTCATCTAAATTGATCCCTCCTTACCAAAGTATTTAATATTATTCTCTCTGATCACGGATGCATAACCCCCCCCCCCATATTTTAATGATGCGTGGATTCGTTTACTTCCTAAACATGGCAAAGACCCCACCTCCCTGCCACTTATAGACCTATTTCCCTCCTTAATGTGGACTATAAGCTGTTTACCAAGATACTTGCAGACAGATTGAAACCTTTACTCCCCACTATTGTCCACCTGGATCAAACGGGTTTCATTACAGGAAGACACTCCTGGGAATATCAGAAAGGTCTTAGCTGCAGCGCACTGGCTGGGTTCGTCTGGGAATCCAGATCCCCATTTTCTGCTTTCCTTGGATGCGGAAAAAGCATTTGATTTTGTCTGCTGGGACCATCTCTATACCGCTTTGGGTAGATTTGGGTTCCGGCCATCCTGGTCAGCGTGCTGCAATCCCTATATTCTACCTCTAGTTCCCATATTTTATGTAGTGGTTATGTGTCTGACATTGTTGTTTTACGTAGGAAATGAGACAAGGCTGCCTCCTTTCCCCTCTTTTGTTTGCAGTAGCTATTGAACCTTTGGCCAGAGCCCTTCGCAACCTACATGCGTACACAGGCGTCCGGATTCGAGACCATGAAGTTGCTCTTTGTCTCGAATCTGGATGCCTCGATCCCAGCTATTATGGAGATGATAGCGAGGTTTGCCACGTTTGCTGGGTATAGGGTCATTATTTCTAAATGAGAGCTCCTCCCTCTCACTCCCACAGCCTTCTCTCTTTCCTCTTCCCCGATATTATCTCAGTTTCAATTTAACACCTCAAAATTGAAATACCTAGGTGTATTTATCCCAGATGATCCTTCTAGGGTATACACTGAAAATTTCCTCCCAGCAATCTCAAAGATACACCAATTGCTCCATTCCTGGATGTCCCTTCCACTATCCCTATTAGGCCACGCTGTGGTACTTAAAAGTATAATTTTTCCGAAACTGGCGTATGTGCTCCAGATATTGCCTCTAAAACTATCTAAATCTGATCTCTCTCTCTGCAACAAACTGTTTTCAACATTTTTGTGGTCGAATAAGAAGCCAAGAATTGCGCTTCGCAAACTGACCCTCCCACGTGGTGAGGGAGGCCTGGCCATCCAGACCTCTTAGCCTTTTCCAGGGCGGTTGCTTTCTGCTATATATCAGACTGGTTGCTTGGCAACTCATCCTATGCTAATTACCACCTCAAACAGGCCCTGGTCTTCCACTTTGATTTATGGGCACTCAGGGGCGGATCCAGAAGAAAATGATAGGGGGGGCACCATGGAAGGGGCAAGTACATTTGTGTGCGGCTTCGGTGCATGTGAGGTGGTGCTTCTTATACAATGCCCACAGTTGTAGTGCTGATTATGCAATGTCCACTGTACTGGTAGTGCCCCTTATATAGACCCCTAAGTAGTGGTGCCCCTTTTGCAATGCTCGTATTGCCCCCAGTAGTAATGTTGCCTGCAGTAATGCCCCCAGTCATTTAGCGCCCTAGTAGTTATACCCCCAGTGGTAATGCCCCTGCAGTTAAGACCCCAGTAGTTTACCCCCCCCCCTTTAGTTTAGCCTCCCAGTGGTAATGCCCCCAGTAGTTTGCCTGCTTGTAGTTTAGCCACCAGTAGTAATTCCCCCCTGTAGTTTGCCCCATTGTAGTTTAGCCCCTGTAGTTATGCCCCCCTTGTAGTTTAGCCCTCAGTAGTAATGCCCCCAGTAGTTTGGCTCCTGTAGTTATGCCCCCCAGTAGTTTAGCCCCCAAGTAGTATTGCCCCTGTAGTTACGCCCCCAGTAGTAATGTCCATGCAGTTATGCTCCCAGTAGTAATGCCTTCCTGTAGATCCCCCTTGTAGTTTGCCCCCAGTATCTTGCCCCCTTGTAGTTTGCCCCCTTGTAGCTTGCCCCTTGTAGCTTGCCCCCAGTAATAATGCCCCCCAGTAGTTTTCCCCCAGTAGATGCCCCACAGTAGTTTGTCCCCAGTAGATGCCCCCTAGTAGTAATGTCTCTCAGTAGTTTGCCCCCAGTAGATGCCCCCAGTAGTAATGTCCCCCAGTAGTTTGCCCCCAGTAGATGCCCCCCAGTAGTAGTAGCACAGTGACAGCGCCAGAAGCCGCTGTGGAGAGAGAGCCAGGCGCCCGCTGGTAACACAATCTCAGCGGGCGCCCGGCATCTCACTGCAGCGCCGGCCACACATCGGGTTACGTGAGTCGGAGGAGGCGGAACTGCGTTCCATCTCCAAGTGGAACTGACGGAACGCAGTTCCGACCCGTCCCGGGTCACTTTAACCCCTGTTAGTCCCTAATGCTGTAGAGGCCACTTTTGAACCAATGATATTGCCAGACCACTCCCTAGTATGGGTTTGTTTTACCACCACACTGGATGTAGGCTTCTTTAAAAGATGTCGATTTCCGACTGATTTTATTTCCTATCTGGGGTTCCGCCGTAATTTAGAAAGCTTTTGGGATGATTTTCTTGCAACCAACCCTCAGACTGCACATGGTGACCCCTATTATTTTGGCAGAGCTCTAAGGCTGTCCTGCAGGGCCGCCTCATTGAATATATTGCTAGATGGAAAAAAACGTTTGCTGTTTATTATGGGCCTAATTCAGAGTTGATCGCAGCAGCAAATTTGTTAGCAGTTGGGCTAAACCATGTGCACTGCAGGGGGTAGATATAACATGTGCAGAGAGAGTTAGATTTGGGTGGGGTGTGTTCAAACTGAAATCTAAATTGCAGTGTAAAATTAAAGCAGCCAGTATTTACCTGCACAGAAAATAACCCACCCAAGTCTAACTCTCTCTGCAAATGTTATATCTGCCCCCCCCCCTGCAGTGCACATGGTGTTGCCCAACTGCTAAAAAATTTCCTGCTGTGATCAACTTGGAATTACCCCCATAGTTTTGCCCAACTGCTAACAAATTTGCTGCTTGGATCCGGTCTGAATTACCCCCTATACACAGACACAGAGGCAATTGATGGAAACCTTTCAGTTCTTAAAGCAGACCCCTTTCCCCTCCTCCAAACTTATTTGGACGCCAAGGTCAAGTTTGACGCCATCCTCTCTACTATGGGTGAGAGGCTTACATTTCATAAAATCATAGATTTTATAGATTTGGAAACAAGACAGGTAGACTCCTTTCTAATTTATTGAAGGTGCCTCCCCTGATTCGCTTATACAGTCCCTTCACCTCCCGGATGGCTCCTTGGCCTCTACCTCCACAGATGTAGCCAAAGTCTTGTCTGACTTTTATGCCGATCTTTATAATGAACCTTTGGTGGATGTTCAGACCAAGGCAGCTTTTTGGGACAGCATTGCCACACCCCATTTAGAGCCGACCATGTCGGAAGTACTTTGCGCTCCCATAACGGAGCTAGAGGTAGAAAAAGCGATTAAACAAATGAAACCTATAAAGACCCCAGGGACGGATGATTTCTCAGGGGAATTCTATAAACTCCTCTCATCTAAATTGATCCCTCCTTACCAAAGTATTTAATATTATTCTCTCTGATCACGGATGCATAACCCCCCCCCCCATATTTTAATGATGCGTGGATTCGTTTACTTCCTAAACATGGCAAAGACCCCACCTCCCTGCCACTTATAGACCTATTTCCCTCCTTAATGTGGACTATAAGCTGTTTACCAAGATACTTGCAGACAGATTGAAACCTTTACTCCCCACTATTGTCCACCTGGATCAAACGGGTTTCATTACAGGAAGACACTCCTGGGAATATCAGAAAGGTCTTAGCTGCAGCGCACTGGCTGGGTTCGTCTGGGAATCCAGATCCCCATTTTCTGCTTTCCTTGGATGCGGAAAAAGCATTTGATTTTGTCTGCTGGGACCATCTCTATACCGCTTTGGGTAGATTTGGGTTCCGGCCATCCTGGTCAGCGTGCTGCAATCCCTATATTCTACCTCTAGTTCCCATATTTTATGTAGTGGTTATGTGTCTGACATTGTTGTTTTACGTAGGAAATGAGACAAGGCTGCCTCCTTTCCCCTCTTTTGTTTGCAGTAGCTATTGAACCTTTGGCCAGAGCCCTTCGCAACCTACATGCGTACACAGGCGTCCGGATTCGAGACCATGAAGTTGCTCTTTGTCTCGAATCTGGATGCCTCGATCCCAGCTATTATGGAGATGATAGCGAGGTTTGCCACGTTTGCTGGGTATAGGGTCATTATTTCTAAATGAGAGCTCCTCCCTCTCACTCCCACAGCCTTCTCTCTTTCCTCTTCCCCGATATTATCTCAGTTTCAATTTAACACCTCAAAATTGAAATACCTAGGTGTATTTATCCCAGATGATCCTTCTAGGGTATACACTGAAAATTTCCTCCCAGCAATCTCAAAGATACACCAATTGCTCCATTCCTGGATGTCCCTTCCACTATCCCTATTAGGCCACGCTGCGGTACTTAAAAGTATAATTTTTCCGAAACTGGCGTATGTGCTCCAGATATTCCCTCTAAAACTATCTAAATCTGATCTCTCTCTCTGCAACAAACTGTTTTCAACATTTTTGTGGTCGAATAAGAAGCCAAGAATTGCGCTTCGCAAACTGACCCTCCCACGTGGTGAGGGAGGCCTGGCCATCCAGACCTCTTAGCCTTTTCCAGGGCGGTTGCTTTCTGCTATATATCAGACTGGTTGCTTGGCAACTCATCCTATGCTAATTACCACCTCAAACAGGCCCTGGTCTTCCACTTTGATTTATGGGCACTCAGGGGCGGATCCAGAAGAAAATGATAGGGGGGGCACCATGGAAGGGGCAAGTACATTTGTGTGCGGCTTCGGTGCATGTGAGGTGGTGCTTCTTATACAATGCCCACAGTTGTAGTGCTGATTATGCAATGTCCACTGTACTGGTAGTGCCCCTTATATAGACCCCATAGTAGTGGTGCCCCTTTTGCAATGCTCGTATTGCCCCCAGTAGTAATGTTGCCTGCAGTAATGCCCCCAGTCATTTAGCGCCCTAGTAGTTATACCCCCAGTGGTAATGCCCCTGCAGTAAAGACCCCAGTAGTTTACCCCCCGCCCCCTTTAGTTTAGCCTCCCAGTGGTAATGCCCCCAGTAGTTTGCCTGCTTGTAGTTTAGCCACCAGTAGTAATTCCCCCCTGTAGTTTGCCCCATTGTAGTTTAGCCCCTGTAGTTATGCCCCCCTTGTAGTTTAGCCCTCAGTAGTAATGCCCCCAGTAGTTTGGCTCCTGTAGTTATGCCCCCAGTAGTTTGGCCCCCCTGTAGTTTAGCCCCCAAGTAGTAATGCCCCTGTAGTTAAGCCGCCAGTAGTAATGCCCCCTGTAGTTACGCCGCCAGTAGTAATGCCCTCCTGTAGTATGCCCCCAGTAGTTAGCCCCTTTGTAGTTGACCCTCCAGTAATAATGTCCCCCAGTAGTTTGCCCCCAGTAGATGCCCCCCAGTAATAATGTCCCCCAGTAGTTTGCCTCCAGTAGATGCCCCCCAGTAATAATGTCCTCCAGTAGTTTGCCACCAGTAGTAATGCCCCCTAGGAGTTTGCCCCCAATAGATGACCTCCCAGTAGTAATGCCCCCAGTAGATGCCCCCCAGTAGTAATGCCCCCAGTAGATGGCCCCCAGTAGCTGCCCCCAGTAGTAATGCCCCCAATAGATGACCCCCAGTAGTAATGCCCCCAGTAAATGCCCCCCAGTAATAATGCGCCCAGTAGTTTGCCCCCAGTAGTAATGCCCCCCAGTAGTAATGCCCCTTGTTGATGCCCCCCCAGTAGTAATGTACCCCCGTAGTTTGCCCCCAGTAGATGCCCCCGCTGAAGATAAAAACCATCATACTTACCGAGCCCCGTTCCCGCTTCCAGACCGCTGCAGTCCTCTTCTTAGCGTCCGCTCCTCAGCACTATGAGAGAGACATCATGACTGACATCTCTCCCATAGCGCACACCACACAGTGACAGCGCCGGAAGCCGGAGCTCAGTACTGAGCTCCTGCCTCCCGGCTGCTGCTGTGCAGGGAGACGGGTGCCCGCTGGTAACACAATCTCAGCGAGCGCCCGTCATCTCCCTGTGCTGCGCCGGAGGGGACGGAGGCCACAAATGACAGGAGGCCCTGGATCCGCCACTGTGGGCACTGATGCACGCACCAAATGCGAATCCCCCACTCTCTGTACGCGTAAACCCACTGTTTTGGGACTCTTATCTAGCGTGGTGGACAATCAATAAAGCCTTAGGCAGAAATCCTATGTACTCCACATTCATACCACTTTGTGGTAACCCTTGCTTTCCACCTGCAATGGACAATGCAAATTTCTCTCAATGGGCTCTTAAGGGGATAAATGCCATTAAGGAAATTATTGGTCCTGGAGGGAGTGTTGTGTCGATTACTTGTTCTGCGGAGAGGTATGGTGCATCTTCTCGTTCTAACTTTTTATGTTTCTTCAGGTGCGGCATTATGCCCAATTGTTGCCCCCCCCCCCCCTTTCCTTGCAGGAAAGGGGCTTGGCCCACTGTCTCTGCTGATTACCAGGTTATTGAAATCCACCTATAAGACAAATTGGATCTATAGAGACCTTTTATCTATAGATGCGGGCAAGGAATAGCAGCCCAGTTTGGTGAAGTGGTTGCCGATCTAGACATTGATTTATCACCAGCTGACTTTCTGCACCCTATCCCCAAGATCCTTAAATCCCTTCACTCCTCCCAATTACAGGAAATACATATAAACTTCTTCTATAGAGCATATATCTCTCAGGGCCAGAGAAAACATATGGTCCCAGATGAGCCGGGTACTTGTCCTAAATGCAAGGTGCCCACAGCTCTCTTTTGGCATAATTTCTGGCAGTGTCCAAAGATAAAAACATTTTGGCACAAGATTCTGAAATTTATCAACTCCATATTCTCCCTCCACCTTCCCTTCCTACCTGCAGTGCTTCTGGGCTTATGATTGGAGAGATAGAACCTGCCTGCTACGGTGTCTAGCTTTGCCCCATTCCTCCATGTTATTCTTACACTGGCCAAGAAAGTAATTCTCTACCACTGGATTTCAAAGTCCCCACCACGTTTAGAACACCTGAAAACTTTATTGTTCAGCACCATATATTTTGAGCGCCAGTCTACTCTACCTGAGATAGATAGAAATGCAAACCACTTTTATAAAAAGTGAACTCCTTATCGGGAGTACTTAGATAATCCCACTGGCCAACACATTACGAATTTCTTTGATGCAGTTTCTCATTCCACTACTTGATTGGTTTTCTTTGCTAGCCACAGCCCAGGTATTGCTCAGAGGGACTTGAGATTTACCTGCTAGGCCTTTTTACATTGAAATACTGTGTTATCTATGTACTTATAATGTCACTTTACCCCCTTCCCCCCCTCTCACCCTTCTTTGTCCTTTGTCTCTGTCTTTGAATATTATGTTTGGTACTATATTTGGGTGGTATTTCTGTATGCCCTTACCCTGATCTTGACTATGTGGCTGGGATACGTCTGGGAGAACTTTTCCCCTGCTGGCAGATGGATATCTGTTTCTTTTGGACAAATATTGGTCTCCTATTTTCCCTACACTTGGGAATCTTGTTGATTTTTACTTGGTCTAGATGCTGACGGCATTGAAACTGTATTTTCAAGTTCTTGACGTAACGTGTGCTTGTATTACAGTATTTTTTCTATGTTTTCTGTGTATTGTTTGTTATGAATTTTTTTTTTAAATCTCAATAAATACATTTTCAAAAAAAGCCAAAAAAAAAAAAAAAACCACATTCAAGTGTAAATGTGACAAATCTCCTTTCCAGTGACGTATCTACCCCTTGGGCAGGTTGGCACACACCAGGGACCCAGTTGGGGGCAGGGGGCGGTGCTGGTGCGGTGGTGCCTCCTGTAGCCAGGAGGTAGAATCATATAGCAGTTGTATCTGAGCAGACAGAACACTTACCAGCCTCTGCTGCCAATAGACTTCCATTGGCTCTCTAACCTTCTGCCCACCCTATGACACATAGTCTGGAGGTGGGCAGAGGGTTTGCTAGCCATTACAAATCTGTTGACAGGGAAAACTGGGGGGGGGGGGGGGGGGCGGTTGATCATGATCTGTGTTGCGGTTTCAGTGTCCTATCTGCTCTTCTGCTGTCCCCGGATGGTTCCAGGTGGCTGCACATTGACAGTGAGTCGCAGCCACTAGACAGCAATACTCTCTGTGGGAGGGGGGTGCCAGACCCTTACCCTGCCAGGGGCGCTCTCACCCAAAATACGCCCCTGCTCCTTACTGTCCTAGCCTATACAAGCACTACAGTTACTAAAGCCTCTAAAACTGACACGTGCTGCTGTTGCCCATAGCAACCAATCACATTTTCTAGAATGCAATAGAGAAATCATAGCTTGCATCTGATTAGTTGCTATGTGAAGCTTTAGTAAATCTTCCCCTTAGATTCAAGAAGAAGCAAATAACTTTATCCTCTAAGTATGGATGCAATTTTATCTTCTGCAATTTGAGTTAAGTCCAATTGTGCATTGGACCCATAGCGAGATTTAATAGTGAGGCTAGGGAATGTTTTGGGTCCCTTAATAGTTAATATGCATGAAAGCTTGTTCACTGAAATGTCTGTTTAACACCATTTTAAAAATAGAAGTAATTAGCCTTGCAGCTGGCCTGCCTACTGGAGTGAAAAGGCCAACACTGAAGATACTGATGTGAAATAACCTCAAGAGGCCACATTTCTGGGTCAGGTGTTGGTTTCTGGATTTTTAAGTGTAGAGAATGAAATGCAGCCAATTAATTGTACAAGTGATGAATAGAAAACGTACACCTATGTAATAATATAGTCATTAGATAAAAGACAGCAAAAATTTAGTTGAATAATTCCATGAATGGAACCCAAGGGAGGTTAATGACTACATGTTTTCTTATCACGTATTCCTAGTATTGTTTTCTTTGGCCAAATTTCCGTGGGAATAGGGAGGAGGACAAATCATCTATGTTGCCTGCCAAATACACTTGTAGCAAGTATATACAGGCAACCTGTGCTTTAAGTTCCAATATGGCTCCTTTTGTTTGAGCGAGCTAGGATTGACTGTTTATGTTCACGGAAATTAAAGCAACCAAAGAGCAACCAATAGGCATAAAACTAATGGTCTGTAAGTTGGTGCTGTATTAGCGTAACGGCCAATGGAACTGTATTAGTATACTGGCCAATGGGGTTATATTAATATGATGTTTAGTGGGTTTGTATTAATTATTGGCCCTGGTGCTTATTGTATGTTACTGTCTCATAGGGCTTTACGGGAAACATATATCCTGCACTAGACCCCTCTGTTGTCTTGATACACCATTTCTAAAAAACAAATAAATGCTTAGAGACAATTTCTACAAAACAATACAAATAAATACATTTTTCTTTTTATTAAAGTAGGCACACATTTATTCCAACATTGAAATAACAAAACTTTAAGGTGAAATGATAGCTCTCACTTGTGGTTCACCCGGTTGCCATGGTGAATGTGACGGAAATTGTGCAAGTTCTCTGTTTAGCATTCACAAAGAAACAGTGGTTATTGGCAAGAATCCAGTATAATATAAAGAAGTTAACGAGGATGTCATGTATTACAAAATAAGGAAAGAACTTTAATTGCTACTAGGTTCTTCCTTCTCTGATACCTATAGACGCAGCAAAAACCCACAGACAATTCTGTAGAATGAGCTACATTTATGATGCAATGGCAGGTGCTTGAAAACTGCAATGATGCTCTGGCGCCATTTAGACAGAAATATCTTGCAAAACATTTACAGTAATGTGCCTACATTATTGCCTCAATCACAGTCTATAATTACTTAGTAAACCTGGTTTGGTATATGAAGGCAATGTTCAGAATTAACATGAAAATATCAACATGATCTGTGTGACGACATGTAAAATGTTGACATTTCACAGTGATAATGTCAGCAGTACTATTTTACCTCAAACCAAACTGCATCCTAACAGTGCTGAACTGGGGCATAAAGGCGCCCCCACCACCGGGAAGGGGGGAGGGGGGTATTCAGAGGTAGGTTCCGTGCGTAAGGGGTGTGGCCCACCACCAGTACATGATCCTGCTCTACCATCCATGCTTAAGGGGTGTGGCCAGACACCAGTACATGATTCTGCTCTACAATCCACACTTAAGAGGTGTGGCCAGCCATTAGTACATGATCCTGCTCTACCATACATACTTAAGGGGTGTGGACAGACACCAGTACATGATCCTGCTCTACCATCCATGCTTAAGGGGTGTGGCCAGCCACCAGTACATGATCCTGCTCTACCATCCATGCTTGAAGGGTGTGGCCAGCCACCAGTACATGATCCTGCTCTACCAAGTAACTGACCCTCGATACATTAAGTAAGTATTAATAGAGTGCATGGTCTGGATCCTGACCTGTAAGGTAGGAGAAAGGGCCCTCAGACAGTTGGCCTGCCAGAGATTTCCCCTGTCTCCCTGTGGGCAAGTTCAACCCTGCATCCTAACCATAAAACTCACCCTAGCCACATCCTAACCCTAAAGTAACTCTAATAGCATCCTGTCCCCAAAGTAACCATAACCAACTTCTAATCCTAATGCTTATATGTTCATAATATAAATATGCATAATGTCAACATGATGAACATGTCAATATTCTGACATTCTGAACCATTTGACATTACAGTGTTGACATTATGAATGGTTACATAGTAAGTACATAAATCTTGACCAACGTATCACTATTATTAATGGGTAAAAGTTGGTGAAAAAAAAATGTAACTGCCTATACAACAACACAGATACTAAACTGGTTTTCTAAAATGAAATCTCTTGTAACATCATCAATGGAAACACTCTGTCAAAACATAGATTCATAATAATGTTAAGAATCTGGAAAGTGTCACATTAGTAGGCATAACCCAAACATGTCAAAAAGTACACGGGCTATTAGGTTAGCTGATGTATTATTGCACCAAAAAAGAAAAATGAGCCACAAGGTGATTACTGTGCAGCAGCCTGTTATGTCAGCAGCACATGTTGACAGTTACAGTAGTTTCCAAGAGTGTGATGGAAGCCATGACCAGTGACATAGGACAGCGCAGTCTGCAAGATCTCTCCAGAGTTTTCCGTAACCACACTGGTCAAACTGCCAAGAAAACGTTCATTTGCCACTTATCTTGTTTTTTCTATAAACATAATGTCATCAAAGCAATCTATGTGAATGAGGATGCTGCTTTCTGCCTGAAAATACTGCAGTGACTTTCCCTGGTGTCCTGTTATCTGGAAGCACATATACACCGTGATATGAGATTTTTAGTACTAATGAGTTATTATGGATGCTTGCGACAAAACATAAAACACACAGAGTCGGATTCTGAGTTGGGGGCAAAGCAAACAAGAGCAAATAACATTGCATTTTAGCAAACCCATATTAACCTGCAGGTGGGGCAGATTTTAAATGAACAGAGAGATAGATTTGGATGGGGTGTGATGATCAAACTGAAATCTAAATTGTGTTGTAAACATGAAGCTGTCAAGTATTTGTCAATTACATGCGAAAGCAGCCAGCATTAACTCTGCATTGCATTAAAAAAAATATTTGCACCCCTTGCTTCTCAACTTGGTTTGATCCAGATATAAACCAAAGTACACCAATGTATATCTCTTCATTTAACTCAAAATATCTCCTGAACCCTTCGCTCTTCACAAGATCTACGTCTCTCATCCACACTCATTATTCGCCCCCATTCACGATTGCAAAACTTTATTCAGGCTGCACCTACTCTGTGGAATGACCTACAATAACACTCTCCTCTGGTCTACAAACCTTCAAGCATTCCCTTAAAACTCACCTCTTCAGTCAAGCTTATCAAATTCTGGAATTGCCCCCATAACCTTCATAAACTTGCCTATCCAATTACATACCCACTGTAAAAGTTCATATTGTACATATCCTCACATATTTTCTCTTTTCTCACTTTCCCATCCTACTGACTCCAGGCCAACATATTATATAGCCCACCAAGTACCCTTGCAATCTGGAAGACCATTATGTAATAAATAAAACCTATCCTTGTGTAACAATGCCTACTTACCCAGTTTTGTTTTTTTCATTGTTGGTTCCATTTGTTTTTGTTTTATTTTATCACTGTTGTTTCCAGTTGATAAGTGCAACCGAATTTGCGGCGCTATATAAGAAACTGTTAATAAATAACAAAATATAAAGTTGCTTTCTCTTTTTTGGACTCCCACCTCAGAATCAGCACCATAATGTGTAGTCATTGGTGAACTGCAAACAGTACTAATGATGGTATATTGCAGCAGAGTGCAAGTGAATATGATATTGAGCAATTATTTCATTTACAGTATTTCTACAGTCACTTAAAGGCTACCCCACTTATGTGGGGTTGCGGTCAAATTCCATCAGTCGGGATCCCAACAGTCAAAAGACTGTGGTTGGGGTTAGGGTTAGGCACTATAGGGTGGGTTAGGGTTAGACTTCCTAGAGGAAGGTTAGGGTTAGGCTGTGGGATGGGGATTGTTAGAGTTAGGCTGAGGGAAGGGATGGTTAGGGCTAGGCTGAGGGAGGGGACAGTTAGGGCTTGGCTGCTGGACAGATGGGTAATGATTAGAGGTAGAGTGAAAATACCATAGTCAGTCGGAATTCTGGCCGTTGGTATTCCACTGCCGGTCTTCTGACTGACAGGATCCCGACTGCTGGTATTTTGTACCCACCCCCTTATGTGCACAATGTGACATTCAAAACTTAATCAGGAAAATTTATTTTATATAGGTTTTTTTTCTTTCCAGAGATGAAATTATGGAGCAGATTTATCATGTCTTTTAGAGAGATAAATACCAACCACTCAGCTTCTCCTTTTACAGGCTGTGTTTGTAAAATGACAGGAGCTGATTGGTTGAAACTTTATCTCACTCCACTTTATCGCTCTACACGTTTTGATAAATCTACCCCTATATGTGTAAATCCGAGATGTGTGCCAACCCCATGTGTTTTGATTTCATATTCAGGTTTTGGTTTTTCCAAAACTGTTTTAGTTTGGAACTGTATGTTTTCCAAAAACTGATAAAAACAGCTAAAATCACATACTGTAATGTGAGCCCTTTTTTGTTCCTACAGTATTATTTACCTCACTAACCTACATTTCCAGTCAATTTTGACCACCCCACAGCTCACAATATTGCTTTCATCCAGTTTAACCCAAAAGGTTGCACCAAGCTAGCTGTCTGACTAAGATAAATGACAACAGTGGGTGGCACACACATGTGGCTGTTCAACTTCAAACATGGTACATCTGGATAACAAAGTTAAGCTGCAGTGGCAGACAGAATGGCAGTTTAATAAACTATATGACCACATAGCAAGTAACCCAGTATATTTTTATCAATTAAGAACTAGATCAGAAGGAAGGATTGATTTGTAAGGTAGTTTGGGAATGGTATTGTATATTCTACTTTAATTGCCTTTTCTCTCCTAAGTAAAATGCTACAGCTCTTGAATGAGGCCTCACACTGTAAAATACTACATCTGTAAAATGCTACAGCTCTTGAATGAGGCTTCACACATTAATTTTCATTAATAAAACAATCAATAAATCAACCAATCGATCATCCTGGTGCTCTCTTATGGCCTTTTCTCTCCTCAGTTGCTGCAAAATATTCCTTAAAAAAAAGAAAAAGGTTATGCACAGTTTAACCAATCAAGCACTTCAGCAATATGGACTTGGGCTGCCACAAAACAAACAGCCAATGGGGAGCTAACAGTGTTGTTAATGATGGGATTAAGACAGCTAACAGTCATAAGAAAAGCGGTGCAAGATGGAATTGTCCTACGGCTATCCCACCCTTATGTTGTATATTAAGAGGACATGCACAGTTTAACAAACCAAGCACTTCAATGACATGACAGGGACTGTCACTTTTGTGGCTGAAGTGCATGGATTGATTGGGCACCCACAAAACTTTTTTTGTGTATGGACTACCTCTGATCACAAAAAGGAGGTTGATGATGAGGGTGTTAATTACAATAAATTATAATTTTATACATTTTATGAACTTGCTTGCAAATGATGTAACATGGAGGAGGTGGCTAGATGGTTTATGTCCCTACCTCTACTTACTTTGGCCTCACAAATGGAGCAGATGCATTTACAAACATTGTCAGGATTTGGGTAAAAATAATCCCGCACCCAAGAGGTGTTTTTTTTTGTTTTATGCACAGGTATCACAATGGCTTCCTTTTTTTTTTATTATGGGCGAGAACTGCTGCCACTGGTGGCTGACTTACACAAACAACATCATCAACATTCTCATCATCCCCTGTAGCATCAGACAGTATAATAATATCCCCCTCATCCTGTTCCACTTCCACAGTAGAATCCTTAATTTCTATTATGTCATCACCATCATCATCTTAACTTGTACTGCTCATCCCCCATTTGCAGATGGTGTAGAAATGGTGGAAGAGGTGAAGGAGGCTTCTATAGTATATGAGTACAGTCCAAGAGAATCTGGGCACCCCTAGACTCTGTACAGGGATTTTTGAACACAGTTTGCTCTTCAGATTTAGTGTTCTTTTTTGGGGGCACTGATTTGTTTGTTTTTAATGTGACACCTCTGCCCCTTTTTTAACAGTGTAAATGAGTCTGATTTCAGGTGCCCTTTAATAAACTTTGTGCCTCCTGGACTACCTGTACTAGATGTTGTAGTACTATCATGACTGGTAGCAGCCACAGCACTAGTACTTGGTTGCTTCTCCTGCTCTTCTATGGACTGGTTATGATCAATTGACTCAGTACTTATATTTATGTGAAATACAGTGGGGTACAGCACCTACAGCACACACAAGATGTATACAAAAAAACAACAACTTTAATATCTATTTAATCTATTTTACAAATGTCAACTCACACTGTCGATTCATAGTGCTTACATTTATGTGAAGTTAACTCAGTGCGGTACAGCACCTACCGCACACACAAATTGTATAAAAAAAAACTTTATTATTTATCTATTTGAATTTTTTTAGAAAATGACAACTCAAACAGCAGACTCACAGTGGTTATATTTATGTGATCACAGTGGGGCACTACCCCTACACCACAGACCAGTTGTACAAAAAAATATATTAGCACTGGGCTGCAGCTGCACTGTGGGCAGTGAAAAAAAAACAACACCAGTGTGACACTTAAGGTTATGCAGCAGCACCAATGTCACACACTTAAACAATAGATGTAACCAGGTTCCTGCACTATAAAAAATAATAAACAATGACTTTCTTACTGCCTGTACTGTAATATAGATCAGCCAATATTAAAAACATTATGGAGCCTGAAGGGACTGGAGTGGACAGATCAGTCAGCTCAGCAGCACTGGAGTGGATAGACAGTTAGGTCAAGTCAGCTCAGCAGCTCTGGAGTGGATTGACACTGGACAGATAGGTCAGCTCAGCACTGGAGTGGATGGACATATAGGTCAGTTCGGCACTGGAGAGGATGGACAGATAGATCAGCTCAGCACTAGAGTGGATGGACAGAGAGGTCAGCTCAGCACTGGAGTGAATGGACAGATAGGTCAGCTCAACACTGGAGTGGATGGACAGATAGGTCAGCTCAGCACTGGAGTGAATGGACAGATAGGTCAGCTCAGCACTGGAGTGGATGGACAGATAGGTCAGCTCAGCACTGGAGTGGATGGACAGATAGGTCAGCTCAGCACTGGAGTGGATGGACAGATAGGTCAGCTCAGCACTGGAGAGGATGGACAGATAGGGCAACTCAGCACTGGAGAGGATGGACAGATAGATCAGCTCAGCACTGGAGTGGATGGACAGATAGGTCAGCTCAGCACTGGAGAGGATGGACAGATAGATCAGCTCAGCACTGGAGAGGATGGACAGATAGATCAGCTCAGCACTGGAGTGGATGGACAGATAGGTCAGCTCAGCACTAGAGTGGATGGACAGAGAGGTCAGCTCAGCACTGGAGTGAATGGACAGATAGGTCAGCTCAGCACTGGAGAGGATGGACAGATAGGGCAGCTCAGCACTGGAGAGGATGGACAGATAGATCAGCTCAGCACTAGATAGGTCAGCACAGACACACAACTCTCTGGCATCTGCTGTGAAATGGTGCCCAAATCACCGCTGCAGGAACATACATTAAATTCAAAATCCATGAGATCCGATGTCGGGATGATGATGTTTTGCCTCGTTTTGGAATCTGAGCCTTATGGGAAAACCCAAGCTATCTATTGTGTAGTACAAACATGGTTGCATGTGGGATGATGGGGAAATAAGCAGGGGAGATGACAAAAAAGTTTTGCGGATGGGGCAGAAAATCATTGGTATTTCTGTAATGGGTACAGGGGACATAATACTTATGGGTACCTTGGTCAATGGGACACTAGAGCACACATCCTGCACCTACAGTAGACCCTGCAGTGTTTAAAGTGCATCTTTCCTATATAATCTATCAGTGGCACCGTCTTTCAGGTGATATCTTCAGAAAGATGGTTCTGGCACAGGTATTAACAAAAGACTCTGACACTGAACCAGAGCTCGTTCTGCTTTGCTATCTTTTGCACATGTGCCATGTCCCCAAACAACAGACAGAAGATGTCACCACCAGCAGAAGGTAGAGGGATGAAGAAGTCTGGAGGAATGGGGTCATCTGCACTCAGTGCCAGTTTAAACCCTATGGAGGCCCCTAGGCAGTCAAAATCTTGGGCCACCCCTGGCACATTATCTCTTAATATGCTTTTTATTTTACCAATCAATAGTCTACGATCTGGAAGCACAAGCTGACAAGACAGTGAATGAGCGGATCCTGTTTATTGCAGTAGATGCCTCCTGCAGTGGAATACTGTATGTCTTAGCAAAAAATCTCCCCAAAAACTGAATAGTTCATCTTTATGTGGAGTTGATGATTTTTTTAAGGTTCTTTATAATCTAATGATCACTGACACAGTACACAAGCACAGACAATAATGTAACTTACATATACTGTATAATGCAATTTTGGGGTGTTTTGCACTGCAATATTGCTCTGAGACCATTGGTAAAAAATAACTTTCAAATATTGATAGTAATGTGCCTAAGTTATTACACTGATCACAGTTTATTAACTGCTTAACAAATGTATAAAGCACTGGTCAACATGATTGGCACCTTGAATTTCAAGCACATCCTGTACGATATCTTCAAAAATAAATGAAAATGTACTAATTGCGCATCATCAAAATATTTTAATAGAATGTCCAATGTTATGAACCAAAAAATATACATTTTCAACTTATATATAGTAATGTTATGTCAAAGACAAACTAAGGATTATGCTTATTAGTCATGTGGCCTTTGTTTTGGCATTTATCCTATTTCTTAATATTCTTGGTCCCTCTGCCACTGCATTATGTTCCTCCAACATTTAAGAGACCCATGTTCACTTCCATTGATTGTTTATGGTCTGTACCTTTGTCAGTATTCTCCAATAAAAACAGCTTGTACTAAAAAATATGATCTTGACACGTACAGTATTAAAGGCACCCTTCCTTATATTTTATTGCACAGCTTTCAGCAACAATGACTGCCTCTAGTTGTTTCTTGTAGCCATCTATGAGTTTCTTGCTCCTGTCTGTTGGTACTTTCTTCCACTTTTCCACTGCAAGTTTTTCAAAGCTATTGAATGTTTGCAGGATTAATTTTCCCAATGGCAGATTTCAGGACTCATTCCTCAGTGGGTGCAGTTTGCTGGCGGCTAGGCTCCCGACGACTAGCATACCGGCGCCGGAATCCTGACCACCAGCATACCGACAGCTTTTCTCCCACTTGGGAGTCCACGACCCCCCTGGAGGGAGAATAGATAGCGTAGCGTGCCCGCAGTGTGGCGAGCGCAGCGGGCCCGCAAGTGGCTCATTTGCGCTCGCCCAGCTGTTGGTATGCCGGCGGTCGGGATTCCCGTGCTGGTATGCTGGCCGCCGGGAGCCCGACCGCCGGCATAACATACTACACCCTCCTCAACACCTCACTGCTTGGGGCTGCACTTACAGTGTGAAGGCTTGCACATGCATGAATGAGGGCTGGCATCACTGCACGCACTGCTCCATGGGGATGCAGTCAGCTTACCGTCAGACAGGATCCCAGTGCATGAAATACCGATAGCGGAATCCCATCCATAACAGCATCTAAATCCTGACAGAACTCCAGATCCCGGCGTCTAAATACCGACGCACGGAATCCTGATCCGTGTGTCAGTGGGACACGCTCGGATCCTGCTGCACGCCCGGGGGGCATAAGTTTGGCCATAAGATGGGTGGGTTATGGTTCAGGGATGGGAAGGTTAAGGTTAGCTACCAAGGAGGGAAGGTTAGGGTTAGGCATCAAGCAGGTAGGGTTAGGTTTAGGCAATGGGGAAGGGAGGGTTATGGTTAGGCACCAAATTGGGAGGGTTAGGGTTAGGCACCATCGGGGGCGAGGGTTAGTGTTAGGCACTCACAAGGGAGGGTTAGGGTTAGTGGAGGGAACAGGTGCGGGGGGCTTAATGGGGGGCTGTCAGGATTCTGATGGACGGGATGTCGCTGGCGGTATTTTGACTGCTGGCAGCCTGTCCATCGGGAAATCATATTGAATTCGCTCCATGGAATATGTAATTACATTGAAAGAGCAACAGAAAGCGGTAGTGTTTATCAGAAAAGGATGCATGGACTGTTTTACTGTAAACGCCAAAGTTTAATGAATTTCAAATCTTGAGATATCGTGTTCCCCTCTAATAGATGAGTCAGAGTTTGTAGAAGGGAAGTGGATATAAAATCCAAGATTACCATTCAGACTCGCTTGATAAAGTCAGGCTGAACACTCTTGCAGCAAGAAGTTGCTTGGAAACAACACAAGTGACTTCTTTATTTTTACTAAATGGCAGCGGACAATGTGATAACAATGATTTGGAAATCTTATTATCGCTTGGACAGGAAATAAATAATGGGCTGAGTTCCCTTATGAAACCAAACTAAGCACACAAAATAAAAATATACTTTAAAATCATTTTGAGAGAGACCTCTAGCCATATTGTTAGAAAATCACCCCTTTTCTTAGCAGTGTTGGAGGCTGTGGGCATTTTATGGGCTGTGCAGTCTTCTGAATATATATGGTAGAGCAGCATGCCATGGTGTAACACCATCACTGACCCACTACACCAGCATTTGGCTTGTAGGGTGCAGAAGTAGCTCTGCTGCAGAGCTGCTCAGATCGTCCTTTGAAGGCATTGGGTATGCACATTGAAGTTTATAGAGCAGTGCTCTATGTACTGCTGATGGCAGCCCTTCACCCTCGATGTGATGCTTCGATCAGTGGCGGAACTAGCGAGCAGTGGGCCCAGGTGCAACAAAATGCTTTGGGGCCCACAAATGCTTAGGGCCCCCATCATCCTGTCCAAGTCCACCCCTTCACCCCTGGAGAGGATCTGGTGAGGGGGACCTGCTTAGGGCCAGGGAAATGGATACCTAGCAACAGTGCAATAACTAGACATTTTAGCGCTGTGTGCAAGAAATCGCATTGGAGCCCCCCCCCCCCCGTATGGAAAACAGGGGCAGTGCGCGCCGTATGCGCGTGCAAAAAATATAGGGGTGTGGCTTCATGGGGAAGGGGTGTGGCCACAAATAATACCAATTCCTATAACGGTGCACAGTAGTCTCCATTATTCAAATTACGCCGCACAGAATCCCCTTTTTACACATTACGGCAGAGTCCACCTTTTACACATTATGGCAGACAGCGTGCCCTTTTTACACATTATGGCTGACAGCGTTCCCTTTTTACAAATTACGGCAGACAGCGTCCCCTTTTTACACAATACGGCAGAGTCCACCTTTTACACATTACGGCAGACTGCGTGCCCTTTTTACACATTACAGTAGACAGAGTCCCCTTTTTTAAACATTACAGCAGACAGTCCCCCTTTTTACACATTAAGGCAGACAGCATCCCCTTTTTACAGTTTACGGCAGACAGCGTGCCCTTTTTACACATTACGGCAGACAGCGTCCCGTTTTTACACATTACGGCAGACAGCGTCCCCTTTTTACACATTACGGCAGACAGCGTCCCCTTTCTACACATTACGGCAGACAGCATCCCTTTTTTACACATTACGGCAGACAGCGTCTGCTTTTTACACATTACGGCAGACAGTGTCCCCTTTTTACACATTACGGTAGACAGTCCCCCCTTTTACACATTAAGGCAGACAGCGTCTCCTTTTTACACATTACGGCAGACAGAGTCCCCTTTTTTACACATCACGGCAGACAGCATTCCCTTTTTTACATATTACGGCAGACAGCGTCGCAGACAGACAGAATAGATAGATAGATAGATAGATAGATAGATAGATAGATAGATAGATAGATAGATAGACAGAATAGATTATACTTACTGTCCCCGCTGGCAGTCAGGATCCTCGGTGCAGCTTCTGGCAGATCCCTGGAAGGGAAGAAGGAGGAGGAGGGAGGTGGAGGAGGTAGCAGCAGCAGTGCAATGTAATTGGTGGAGGCGCTGCTGCAGCTGTCCCTCTCCTTCCACATATGTTGCCCGCCGCCGATGTGATGAGGGAAGCGCATCCAAGCATTCACAGCGTCGGAGTTCAGCCTATATGGAAGGAGAGGGACAGCTGCAGCAGTGCCTCCACCAATTACAGTGCGCAGCTGCAGCTCCCTCCTCCACCTCCCTCCTCGCCCCCCTTGGCCGCTGCGTCCCTGTTGCTCCTCTCCTCGGCGGTGGCCTGCAGCAAACAGCGGCATGCAATGAGTCAGTTTGACTCATTACAATACATGCTGCGCTGGCTTTGGGCCCCTTGACAGTGGCGGGCCCCAGTGCAAGGCACTGCTTGCACTGGCGGTAGTTCCGCCACTGGCTTCGGTGCTGGAAGCACATGCCTAGAAGAGGCAGCACCTACATAAGTCCAGACATGGAACCACTCAGACTGACCTGGGTGCTATTATTTTGGTGATTTACTTTAGCTGAATTTTGCTTTGTTCCTGGCCATAATTCTTTTCTGCTTGCTACAACCTTAATGCCTTTTTATAACTGCATATTTAACTTTTTTACCTAAGGTTTTGTACTAGTCCAAACCATTTATGTATGACTCTCACCTTTGTGCTAATTGCTACAGTGAATATGCATACTGTTCTGTGCAGAAGATGTGGGGGGTCAACCTAATCAAAGTCATTATATTAAGTTCTTTGCAAAATGGAAAAGCAAAACAGTGACAGTTTTCCCCAGCAATTGCTCTTTGGCGGTATTTGTTGGAAAGTGGCAACATTTTCTTCCTTACAGAAATCCTAGACAGAAATTTCAAATGCTGTTACCTCTGATACAGGATAATACTGCAAAGTGACCTATTTTGACTCAGATTCATTAAAAGTGTACAAAACCGATAAACTGGTAGAGGCCGGATTTGCTCAGTATAAGGTACACCTCAGGTACAACTTTGTTTTTGTGGGATGCAGTCAATTTAAATGCAGTCAAAATCACGCCGGATAAATTACCGGTCAACCATTTTAAATGTCGTATTTTGACCGTGTCGACATTTTAAATGTCAGTATTTTGGCCATGTCGGTATTTTCACCATGTCGGGATTTTGATCAATTGTTGTCGGTATGTGGACTGTCGAGACTTTGATTGGAGGTAAATCATACTGATCCCGTTTTTGCAAAGTGGCGCAATAAGAGACACAGAGGAGCAACCCATCGGGCCAGATGTACTAAGCCTCGAAAAGAGAAAGTGTGAGAGATAAACTAGCAACCAATCAGCTCCTGTCTTTTTTCAAACAGTGCCTGTAACAGGGCAGTTAGGAGCCGATTGGCTGGCACTTTATCACTCTTCACTTTATCACTTTTTAAGGCTTAGGGGTCTATTTACTAAGCCTTGGATGGAGATAAATTAGCTGGAGATAAAGTACAAACCAATCTGCTCCTAACTGCTATGCCACAGACTGTGTTTGAAAAATGACATTTAGGAGCCGATTGGCTGGAATTTTATCTCCAGCGACTTTGGGGGACATTTACTAAGCAGTGATAAGAGCGGAGAAGTGAGCCAGTGGAGAAGTTGCCCCATCAACCAATCAGCAGCTCTGTATCATTTTCTAGTATGCAAATTATAGATGTTATTTTAGTGTTGATTGGTTGCCATGGGCAACTTCTCCACTGGCTCACTTCTCCACTCTTATCACTGCTTAGTAAATGTCCCCCTTTACCTCCATCCAAGGCTTAGTAAATAGACCCCTTAGAAACATCTGTCCATTTGTTACATAGGGGTATATTTACTAAAGTGCAGATTTTTAGAAGTGTAGATGTTGCCCATAGCAACTAATCAAAATCTACTTATTTTTTATTTGGCACCTTCTAGTAGATAATAGCTAGAGTCTGATTAGTTGCTATGGGCAACATCTCCACTTTTAAATATCTGCACGGTAGTAAATATACCCCTTGGTTGAGATTCTATGGTGCCAAAAAACGGGTGAAAGAAATCTAATTACTGCAATTCTATCAGCAATACGTGATTTATGGGAACCACAAATCACATATTAAAAATTTAACAAATGTTTTAAATGATTGTGACTTTGTGTAAAATGTAAAGAAAAGCAGTCAGTCAAGTTGATAACGGACAGTCAATCCCTATAATAAGTAGTAGACAGGTAGTCCCTATAATAATTAAGTAATACTGTATTGTTATTGTTTTAATGGTATAAAACTATTTATTAATGCTGTTTATTAATGTCAAATATATCCATAATTTGCATGTTTCCTTTTTTATTGTTATATAGAAATATAAATTGGGGTAGATATGAGAGCCAAAATGCCTTGGCAATTGCTGCCTGTCTGCTCTGAGTGTGTTTGAAGGGTTAGGCTGACGTACCATTAGTCACACCTATGTGCCTCTTGGAGCAACAGGGTGTTGGGAGAGTCTATAGGGGGGAATTCAATTGCTGGTAGGAAATTAAAGTAGCCAACGGTGTGGGGCTCTGGTATTCAATTGCAAGACTGAAAATGGGGTGCAGTGATTTCTATAGAAATCACCACATCTTTTTTCATGCACCTTCACAGCAAGTCTGATTTCTCCTACAATCAGTAATTTGTGGAAAAATCACCGGGACTTGCTCTGTGACACCGGTGGCACCTCACCCTCCCCAAGAGGACGGCTAATTAAGCAATTGGAAGTTCCCAATTGGCGTAATTAGGCAGTAATGACTCATCTTCCAAAGTGGTGTCTTCTGCAACCAGCATCAGGAGCAGGGACTTTTGCACAGAGTGACTATAGTACTGTGTGTGACTGTGTGTAACTGAGCCTCCCAGAAGTCCCTGGGACTTCCAGCAGCCCCCTTCCCCAGTGTAAAGGTGGAGGGGAGACCAACAGATAGGTATGTCTTGTTTTTTTTTTTACATGCTTTTTTTATTGGATACCGTGGATATTGGGAGCGTGCACAACTGCAGTAATCCAAAATTGGGCACGAGGTATGCAAGTTATTTTTACCTAGCTAAACCTTGCTTTCAATTGAATTCTCCCCATAGTGTCATTTATCCAATGTATATAATGTCCCTGCAGTGCTCCAGCAGGGATCACTGAGGTCTGACAGGGAGCAATATCTCCCAACTGTCCTATGAAAATGGGTGGGATTTATGTGAAAGTGGGCATTTCTCAGCAGATTGGGTGGTGTTTTGGAAGTTTGGGGTATAGCTTATTATGTTGCAGTTACACCATGTCTTAAGAGGCATACACATGGGGCGATTTTTTTCTTATTTTCTAAGTGATCTGTCTAGATCGCTTAGAAATTAAGCACAAATCGCTCTGTGTGTACACCCCATATCAATGGCGAAGCGTGGTCCCGCGAGTCGCAGGCTCAGATCTTGTGTGCATGCAGTAAAAATGTAGTCAGATCGCTTAGCAAGTTAGTCCAAATCACTCCGTGTGTATAGAATGAGCGATGGTGATCGTGATCTACGTCACTCAAACCACTCAAACCACTCAAATAACCTTTTTTTTTTTTTTGCTTAGCACAAATCACTTAGCACACATCTCTTAGCACACATCGCTATTCGCTACGTGTGTATGGGTGATCTAGACACCGGGAAGTTCAAGGGAAATCGCCTAGTCTTTATCGCTTAGCACAAAAGTTAAGCAGAAATCTCAACGTGTGTATGCCCCTTAGCTATTCAGTGGTACATCGATGAGAAGCAGCCGGCCAATTCTTAGCTGCTTAGCACCACACTCCCAGACTGAGGAGCAGAGAATAGCGCAACACTTGGATGCTGGTTTGCTTCTACTGTAGACACCAGCAACCAGAGGCATAGCTACGTATACTTAATGGGGCCCCATAGCAAACTTTTCAGGTAGTGAATACTACAGAGGGAGACACATTGCAGCATTCATTGCTAGCAGGGGTATGTGTATAGCATACCGCTCGTCGGGACCCAGGCTGTCACAATACCAACACTGGGATCCTGGCGGGGGCACCATACCAAGTATACCAGCGAGGTAGGTGATTCCCCCTCTATGGGTGTCCACAACACCCATAGTGGTCCACAACACCCATAGGGGGAGAATAAAACCTGTGGTGAGCATAACGATGCCACTTGCGGGCTGGGTGGTGTGCACAGTGAGCCCGCAAGGGGCATCGTTACGGTCGCCCCCCTGTTGGCATTCCACCGCTCGGGATGCCGATATCTGTATACTGACAATCGGCATCCCGTGCGGCAGGATATCATACCGAACCCCTAGTAGGGTACACAGCACTGCAGCCCTCCAGCTTGCCTTCCTCTGTGTCTGCAATATATTCTTGGCACCAGAATTGGAAAGTCCAAAGTTTACTAGCCTTCAGAATCAGTACTGATCTAGGGCATGATTCAGAGATGGATGGAAATTCAAAGCCGCTTGTAGTAGCGTTGCATTTCCATCTGATTTGAAGGAGTAACATGCAGGAGATGTCTCAGGGGAAGAGACGCATCCTGCATGTACTGTAGCTGCAATCTCAGCACTGCGACTGACGTCACAAGCTGGGATTCAACATTGTGACCATCAGTCATGATGTCCACGCAGATGGCCAGCTGAGTAAGCCTCAGCATGTGCAGCTGACCAATAAAAGGGGGGTCTGCGAGGCCAGGAAGTCTGAATGGTGACACCCAGACCCTCGTCTCAACCCTCCCAGAAAATGGGGGCGACATGTCCCTGTTTTCAGTAAGGCAGGCCTCTCCCCAGACCCCACCCCCAACCATTGCTGGAAAATTGCAGGCAACATCACAAGCCCCGTTCTGAGTCGGGCCCTAGTACACATTAGCAATTTTCTTGTTTGTATGATGGGTTAAGCTATTCTTGCCTTCCTGACCCTCTCCATGAGGGAGAAAATGCTCTGTTCCTGGACTTTCCTGGTAATGTATGATTGCCATCACCTGTGGTGAGCTAGTTAATTGATAAGAAAGGTGTTTCACCACAGGTGATGGCAATCATACATCACCAGGAAAGTCCAGGAACATAGCATTTTCTCCCTCATGGAGAGGGTCAGGTAGGCAAGTATGGGTTAAGTCTTTTATTATCTTTGATCTATCAATAGCAGGTCAAGTGTGTGTCACACGCCTTAGGCGGCGTTCACCGCGCTTACCCCTGTGTGCCTGCTGGTCTGTGTTGCGGCCTCCGCCTTCGATGGTCCACGGGCTCCGGCGCCTGGCTGGCGCGGCTCCCTGGCGGTTCCCCGGGGCAGGGGCGCCGCCATGACACCCGGCATCACGTGGGCGGGGAGCAGGTGACGTCATCAGACTGTTCCGCCAATCCAGCGGAGGCGGGAGATTCAAAGGCAGATGCCGGGCAGCACCTCGGCGCCTGAGTATCGTCTTTTCCCCTGAAGTGGATGCCAGTGCTCTTGTTCCCGGCGAGTCTCTCTGCAGTTGTACCCTAGTGTCTCCGGCGCTTCCAGGTGTCAGTTGCTGCACAGTTCCAGCGTATACAGCGGCTGGTGTGTTCCTCTGCAATCCAGTCACCAGTGCTTCTTGGAGTCACCGTGGGCTGCGGGCTAAACGCCGCTCTCAAGTTCTACAAGTCTTTTGTGTCTTTAAACACCTCTCTCAAGTTCTACAAGTCTTTTGTGTCTTTAACCACCGCTCCCAAGTTTGCAAGTTACCAGTGTCTTTAACCTCCGCTCCCAAGTTCTACAGTGTCTTTAATCATCGCTCTCAAGTCATACAAATCATCAGTGTCTTTAACCACCGCTCCCAAGTTCTACAGTGTCTTTAATCATCGCTCTCAAGTCATACAAATCATCAATGTCTTTAACCACCGTTCTCAAGTTCTACAGTGTCTTTAATCATCGCTCTCAAGTCATACAAATCATCAGTGTCTTTAACCACCGTTCTCAAGTTCTACAGTGTCTTTAATCACCGCTCTCAAGTCATACAAATCATCAGTGTCTTTAACCACCACTCACAAGTGTTTCAAATTATCAGAGTCTTTAACCACCGTTCACCAGTTCTTCAAATCAGCAGTATCTTTAAAAACCTCACTCACAAGTTCTTCAGTCACTATTATCTTGTACCAACACTCACAAGTACTTCTTTTCCTGGAATCTTTAACATTACTTACAAGTCCTCCTATAGGCCTGGACATTCCCTCCATACGTTCCTTCTCTGCTATGTGACATTGTGTTGCTCCCTTCCTGCAATAAAGTTCTTTAATGTTTTCACCAAGCCTTACTGTCAGAGTCCTGTATGAGGAAGACCTATATCAAGCCATCCCTGTTCCGACCCAACTGTGGTTCCTCTACCCTATCATCGGGAGAACCCCAGAGTTCACAACACCCCCTACCTAGGTCAATGACAGTATACTCAGGCCTCATGGACCCGGGGGATCGGAGCCCAGAGGCAAGTACCATCCAGGACTTGATTTCTCGAGTACAAAGTCAGGAAGCAGCACAGGGCCAGGTGATGCATTATCTCCAGGAATTATCTGGCCGGCCCAGCTCCAGTACCCGCTCCAGTGGTTGTCTCTAGTAATATTCCATCCTCCTCTGGAACCAGGTCACGCCTTCAGCTCCCTACTCCTTCTCGCTATAATGGGAATCCAAAGAATTGCCGTGGTTTTCTCAATCAGTGCGAGGTACATTTTGAACTTCTTTCACATAACTTCCCTACTGACCGGTCCAAGGTGGCATACATTATTTCTTTGCTCGAGGGTTCAGCGTTGGATTGGGTGTCTCCGTTATGGGAGCGATCTGATCCATTGGTTTCTAGTTACACCAACTTCATTACGTCATTCCGGAGGATCTTTGATGAGCCCGGCAGGACGACCGCTGCCTCTGCAGACTTGCTTCATGTCCGACAAGGCTCTCGTACAGTGGGACAGTATGTGATTAATTTTCAGACCATAGCCTAAGAACTGTGCTGGAATAATGATGCCCTTCGGGCTGCCTTTTGGAACGGGCTCTCCGATCGTCTAAAGGACGAGTTGGTCACTAGAGATTTGCCGGATTCTTTAGAACAGTTGATCTCGCTCTGTGTAAAGGTGGATCTTCGCATGCAGGAACGAGGTGGTGAACGTAGTCGGTCAGATCGATCAAGGGTCCGATCTCTTCCGTCTAAGCAAACGGTTATTCCAAGTCCTGATGAACCTATGCAGATTAATCGATCTCGGCTGTCCCCAGAAGAACGTCAGCATCGTCGTGAGGGTAGACTCTGCCTCTACTGTGAAGCTGTGGATCACTTTCTCAAGTTTTGCAAGTCTCGCCCGGGAAACGGGCAGTCCTAGCTTGTTCCGGAGGAGTCGAGCTAGGGGTTTCTTCTAAACCTTCTCCGCCAGTGGACTGTTTACTCTCCGTGTCTCTGTTCTCCGAGTCAATAGCCAAACCCGTTAAGACTCTGCTGGACTCAGGGGCTGCAGGGAATTTTATTTCCCTTTCCTGTGCCCAGGATCTGGGTTTTCAGCTACGGTCGGTCGAACGACCTATTAAGTTGACTGCTATCAATGGTACCCAAATTTCTAACGGTCTGATTTCAAGTTGCAGAGTACCAATCAAACTGCAAGTGGGAGCTCTGCATCAAGAACACCTGGAGTTTCTAGTGATTCGTGAGATGCCCCACGATCTGGTTCTTGGCCTTCCTTGGCTTAAACTTCACAACCCTCACGTCGACTGGAGTTCGACACAAATAACATCTTGGAGTTCTTTTTGTCATTCAAATTGTCTCACCCCTGTCTATCCGCTTCATGTATCTTCCAAGTCAGATGAAGGGCTCATTCCGGAGGCCTATCGGGAGTTTTCTGACGTGTTCTCGGAGCAAGCGGCCGATCAGCTACCACCACATAGACCCTGGGACTGTCCCATTGAGCTCATTCTGGGGAAAATGCCACCTCGGGGTCGCACTTATCCCTTATCACTGCCCGAGACCCAAGTTATGTCGGACTATATCAAGTCTAATCTGCAGAAAGGATTCATCCGCCCCTCTACCTCCCCGGCGGGGGCGGGTTTATTTTTTGTGAAGAAGAAGGACGGAGGGCTGAGACCATGTATTTACTATCGTGGTCTAAATGATGTCACCATTAAGAATAAGTATCCTTTGCCGCTCATTACGGAGATTTTTGATAGAGTTCGCAAAGCCCGAGTTTTCACCAAGCTTGATTTAAGGGGAGCTTATAATTTGATACGTAACCGACAGGGGGACGAATGGAAGACGGCCTTCAATACCAGGGACGGGCATTACGAGTACCTGGTAATGCCGTTTGGCCTCAGCAACGCCCCTGCCGTCTTCCAGGGATTCATTAATGAAGTCTTTCGGGATATGCTATACCTAAGTGTAGTGGTATATTTGGATGACATTCTGATATTTTCTAAAAATCTCACAGAGCACAGAATACAGGTCAAAGAGGTACTTCTTCGATTGCGAAAGAATCATCTTTATGGCAAAATTTCCAAATGTACTTTTGAGGTTCCTTCTATTCCATTTCTTGGTTACATCATTTCGGGCACGGAGCTTCGTATGGATCCAGAGAAACTCACTGCCATCCAGGACTGGACTCAGCCTCTTTCCTTGAAAGCGGTACAACGATTTCTGGGTTTTGCAAATTACTACCGGAAATTCATAAAGGGATTCTCTACCATCGTGGCACCTATTACTGCCCTAACCAAGAAGGGTTCTGACCCAAGTCATTGGTCCTCCGAAGCTGTAGCAGCGTTCGCTCAGTTAAAGGCAGCCTTTATGTCCGCTCCAGTACTTCAACAACCAAACTTTTCAAAACCATTCTTCTTGGAGGTTGATGCTTCCTCGGTAGGCATAGGTGCCGTGCTTTCGCAGTATGCTCCAGATGGGAAGTTACATCCATGTGTTTTCCATTCTCGCAAATTCTCTCCTGCGGAACAGAATTACACCATTGGAGACAAAGAGCTTTTGGCAATAAAATCTGCCTTGGAGGAATGGAGATATCTTTTGGAAGGTGCTAAACACCTAATTACAATTTTCACTGATCATAAGAATTTGCTGTACCTCAAGACGGCCCAGTGCTTGAATCCCCGTCAAGCTAGATGGGCGCTCTTCTTTACCCGGTTTTCGTTTGTTATTAAGTACCGGGCTGGGACTTTTAACACCAAGGCTGATGCTTTATCCCGTTCCTTAACAGCTTCGGATGAGGAGAATTCCGTTGAGAAGGCCTTGATTCTCAGTCCAGTTTCAATGTCAGCGGCTCCCACCGCTCTGGGTCCTCCTCCTGGGAGAATGTCTGTGCCAGCTAAATTTCGACCAAGGTTGTTGCAGTGGGCTCATATTTCCAAGTTTTCCGGTCATCCTGGAGTTCAAAAGATGTGGGAGTTTCTACGAAGGTCTTACTGGTGGGACACTATGAAGAAGGATATTCAAGATTATGTCTACTCATGTCCTCAGTGTGCTCAGCACAAAATTCTTTGTTTGCCTCCTGTGGGGTTGTTGCATCCACTGTCCATTCCTCAGAGGCCTTGGACCCATATCTCTATGGACTTTGTCACCGAATTGCCCCTCTCCAAGGGTCACAATACTGTCTGGGTAATTATCGACCGTTTCTCTAAGATGGCACATTTTGTACCTTTGACCGGGTTACCATCAGCTCCCAAGTTGGCTTTGTTATTTATCCGAGAACATTTCCACCTGCACGGCTTACCTCAGGAAATCGTCTCTGACCGGGCGGTACAATTCACTGC
Source organism: Pseudophryne corroboree (assembly GCF_028390025.1). NCBI lineage: Eukaryota > Metazoa > Chordata > Amphibia > Anura > Myobatrachidae > Pseudophryne > Pseudophryne corroboree. The sequence continues at coordinate 617,388,136 of NC_086449.1, forward strand.
AAGATTCTGGAGAGCTCTCTGTACGGCCTTACAAATAAAACTCAAGTTTTCATCCGCTTACCATCCACAAACCAATGGGCAAACTGAACGCGTCAGTCAAGATTTAGAGACTTTTCTCCGTGTTTATCTTTCTCCCTCGCAAGATAATTGGGTGGAACTGTTGCCATGGGCCGAGTTTGCCCATAATCATCTGTACCACTCTTCGACTGGTGAGTCCCCATTTTTCATTGATTATGGGTTCCATCCTCAAGTTCCTGAATTACCCATTTGTCCTCCGGAGGATGTTCCTGCTGCAGCCTCTACTCTTCGGCACTTCAGCCAAATTTGTAGTCGAGTTCATGCTAATCTCAAGAGAGTTTCTGGCCGCTATAAGTTCTTTGCGGATAGGAAGCGACGAGCGGCTCCCCAATACAAGGTTGGTGACAGGGTATGGCTTTCTACCCGCAACCTCCGGTTAAGGGTGCCCACTATGAAGTTCGCCCCAAAGTTTATTGGTCCTTACCCCGTGTTACAAGTCCTGAACCCGGTTGTCTGCAAATTGGGATTGACTTCCAACCTCAGGATACCAAACTCCTTTCATGTCTCTCTCCTTCGCCCCCTTATTTTAAACCGGTTCCATTCAAAGTCCCCAAGGCCAACGTCTGCAGAGTATGAAGCTGGAACGGACTTTGAAATCAAAGCTATTCTTGACTCTCGTTATCTTCACACGAATCTACAGTATTTGGTGGAGTGGAAAGGTTTTGGCCCCGAGGAGAGGAGCTGGGTCAAGGCTACTGAAGCTATGGCTCCCCGACTGGTGCGGATTTTCCATTCCAGACATCCAACAAAACCTGGAAAGTGTCCGGGGGCCTCTCCTGGAGGAGGGGGTACTGTCACACGCCATAGGCGGTGTTCACCGCGCTTACCCCTGTGTGCCTGCTGGTCTGTGTTGCGGCCTCCGCCTTCGATGGTCCACGGGCTCCGGCGCCTGGCTGGCGCGGCTACCGGCGGTTCCCCGGGGCAGGGGCGCCGCCATGACACCCGGCATCACGTGGGCGGGGAGCAGGTGACGTCAGACTGTTCCGCCAATCCAGCGGAGGCGGGAGATTCAAAGGCAGGCGCCGGGCAGCGCCTCGGCGCCTGAGTATTGTCTTTTCCCCTGAATTGGATGCCAGTGCTCTTGTTCCCGGCGAGTCTCTCTGCAGTCGTACCCTAGTGTCTCCGGCGCTTCCAGGTGTCAGTTGCTGCACAGTTCCAGCGTATACAGTGGCTGGTGTGTTCCTCTGCAATCCAGTCACCAGTGTTCTTGGAGTCAGCGTGGGCTGCGGGCTAAACGCCGCTCTCAAGTTCTACAAGTCTTTTGTGTCTTTAAACACCGCTCTCAAGTTCTACAAGTCTTCTGTGTCTTTAACCACCGCTCCCAAGTTTGCAAGTTACCAGTGTCTTTAACCACCGCTCCCAAGTTCTAGTGTCTTTAATCGTCGCTCTCAAGTCATACAAATCATCAGTGTCTTTAACCACCGTTCTCAAGTTCTACAGTGTCTTTAATCATCGTTCTCAAGTCATACAAATCATCAGTGTCTTTAACCACCGTTCTCAAGTTCTACAGTGTCTTTAATCACCGCTCTCAAGTCATACAAATCATCAGTGTCTTTAACCACCGCTCTCAAGTTCTACAGTGTCTTTAATCACCGCTCTCAAGTCATACAAATCATCAGTGTCTTTAACCACCGCTCACAAGTGTTTCAAATTATCAGAGTCTTTAACCACCGTTCACTAGTTCTTCAAATCAGCAGTATCTTTAAAAACCTCACTCACAAGTTCTTCAGTCACTATTATCTTGTACCAACACTCACAAGTACTTATTTTCCTGGAATCTTTAACATTACTTACAAGTCCTCCTATAGGCCTGGACATTCCCTCCATACGTTCCTTCTCTGCTATGTGACATTGTGTTGCTCCCTTCCTGCAATAAAGTTCTTTAATGTTTTTACCAAGCCTTACTGTCAGAGTCCTGTATGAGGAAGACCTATATCAAGCCATCCCTGTTCCGACCCAACTGTGGTTCCTCTCCCCTACCATCGGGAGAACCCCCGAGTTCACAACACCCCCAACCTAGGTCAGTGACAGTGTGTTTCCTCTGTCCTCCGTCTCTTCTTATCCAGACTTAGCCCTGGCATTTAATTTCTTACTTTTCATCATATTATAGAAGGGATATTACGCACCAAAATCATGGTGACTGGAACACAGCATGTTATAGATAAAGTCAGCTTGTTAAAGTCCTATGCAGACCCAGTTGATTTCAATTGCTGCATCCAATTACACTCTATTGTGTTCAGGGATGAACGCACAGCGGGAGCAATGTTCTTTGCAGATTCAAAGCATATATCTCTGTGTTCAGCCTTTCGATCATTTTACACAGTTGCTGTCCATTTACAGACTATTCTTTTACAATCCTGTCATTGATTTTATAATGAAATAGCCAGTTATTTTTCTTACTTTGTGGAAAGTTCAATGAATTTGCTCTGATCTGTAAAGTAAATGCAATGTATGAATACAAGGATACAAGGGGCGAGATTTATGTAGTGGAGACTGTTTATCTGCTGGCTTGACCTGGAACTTTAAAGCGTAGCATATCTTGCACTTAATATTGTTGCAGTTTTACATTTTCACTTCAAACTCACCAAGCAGTTGCTCCTGGCAAATACCGCCAATTTGTAAATCTAGACCATGGTCTTTTATCACTAAAGTTTGGGGTGAAGCTAGGCCTTGTGAAACACCAGGCAAAGACTCAGCTTGGAGCACTCCCGCTAGCTCCTCTCCCTCACCAGTCGACGGTAGTCACCCTCTACCTATATGACTGCCATGTAATGCAGAGAACATCACAGTGACCGCCATACAGTACATAGGGCCTGATTCAGATGTAGTTGGAGTTGCTATCACTGCTGCTTCCTTGTTAGTAGCAGTGATAGTGCTGTATAGTGATGCAGCAGGAGGTGTCTATTATAAGCAGAGGCCTCCTGCTGCAATAGTGATATAACCTGCATCCTAGGACACAGCATCAGATCTCTCACTCACCATTGCCACTCATTGCAGAGGCTAGGAAATCTACATCCTATGACGGAGATCCCTGGCCTCTTCCCTCCCTCTAAATGGCTGCACCACACCTTAGTTTTCACAAACAGAGGCCGTCGCTGCCCCCCAAATGGCCGCAGACTGTCATTGAGCTGTCTGCACACGCAGAACGGGTCCTGCGCTTGTGCAACGTACCGATAATCAGGACTTTACACATCCTATAACAACAGCTATGGGATCTGAATAACCGCTATAGAGCATTGCAGTGAACTTTGTCAGATGAGTATTGCCCCTCCACCATTTTAAAAAAAAATAGGAACAGTATGCGCATGCCAATTGCACGACTGAAAAACAAAAAAGTGATATCATGGGGTAGGTGCTTAGCTGTACTGATTCCTGTGGTACAGCACTAATAACTTTAACTCAGTCTAAATATGTTCTATATACAGTTTGTAACTACCCACTGTCTGCTATTCTTCATCCAGTTTACTACATAGACTAGTTGAGCATGGCACAGATAGATACAACTAGTTTTGTGGAACAAAGCAAAAATGAAACTTGTGGAAGAAAATCAGAGTGGACAGTGTTCATAAGGTTCAGTCCTTGCTGTTAGCGGGAGGACAAATACAGTTTCAAGCCCTAAAAGGACTTTAATTATGAACCAGCTCAGAGCTGGTGGTATTTGGGTTTCATTCCATTGTATTCATGTAATGAAATCTTGTTATCTCCTCCATTCAGAAGAAGTCAGAAAGCTAAGCAGTATTAGTAGGAGGGTACGTTGAAGTGAAGTGGGTAGGCTATCCACTCCAGGTATAGCAATGCAAAGCCACAACTTTTTGTTGTGCACATTGATTGCACTCTGTAAATGAGGCACCCTGGTTTTTATTTTTGGAATATATTTCAGAATTGTATTCCTTAAATTCCCATCATATCATTTATCCAGTACTGAAGTGATGTTCACGATCATTTCCTGGCTCTGATTTTGGGATTTAAAAAAAAAAAAAAGTCCGGTAACCCATCTGCTTTTTACCATTCTTGTGGCATCAACCTGGTTATTAAGGTAATCTATAAAAATAAGAATTAGAGGTCTGTCAATTACTGAACCTTTTTAATTTATCACATGTGGCTGCTACTATCTGGGCAAGGTACTGGATTTGGATTTAGCATTTCAATATTAGTACTTGTAATACTTTTATTTTTCTTGCAATTTGTTTTCTTTTTGCTATATTTATTGTATTTGAAAATTGAATGGAAAGGCCTTCTTGTTTTCACTATTTTACAATAACTTTAAAAGTTGTCTTCCATACTTCTGTGTTTCTCCCCTTGCATTTGTTTGCCATATGGTATTTAGTTGCATAATTTTTTTATTAAAAATGGTTTTACCAGGTTTCATGGCCTTTGTGCATTGTTAAACCCAACCAGCGTCTGTGCTTCTCTGATTGTATTAAACTTTGTCCTTCTAAATTTCATATTTTATAAAGCTCCATAACTAAACAACTTAGGGGGTAATTCATACTGGATAGCTGCAGCGGCAGCGGTTGCAGTCTGCGTGTGCGCAGCCCGGGAGCCCAGTGATATGCTAACAGCATCTCTGGGCTGCGATCGCCTCTGCCTGATTGACAGGCAGAGGCGGTCGTGGGGCGGGAGGGGGTGTGCTAACAGCATTACATCGCCATTGGCGGGGCGCAGTCCGGACAAGGCAGGCATGGCCGGACCGTTGCGGGGGGCGGGCCGCGGTGGCTGCGTGACGTCACATGCAGCCACTGCGATCCAGGAAGCAGCGGGTAGCGACCTGCCAGTGCTCAGGAGCTGTGCTGGTAGGGAGCTACTCGCCAGGGGCAAAAGCATCGCCGCCATGCAATGCTTTTGCACCTGTGAGGGAGAGGGGGAGGGCTGACATGCGGGGCGGACTAGCCTGTGCTGGGTGTCCCCCTGCATGTTAGAGTAAATGATCGAATTAGGCCCATATTTGATTTATTATTAGTTCAGGAAAGCACATACTCAGTATAATAAGGGAGTCTTTACATAAACCATGTTAGTCCTGGGTACATACTGTATGCATCTGACAGGAGAAAAAGTTTTTGTAGGCGGTTGACAATAGGTGCAAAATGCTCACCCATAAAGAAGATGACTATGGACCTTGGCCCTCATTCCGAGTTGTTCGCTCGCAAGCTGCTTTTAGCAGCATTGCACACGCTAAGCCGCCGCCTACTGGGAGTGAATCTTAGCTTCTCAAAAATGCGAACGAAAGATTCGCAATATTGCGAAAAGACTACTCTGTGCAGTTTCTGAGTAGCTCGAGACTTACTCTGCCAGTGCGATCAGTTCAGTGCTTGTCGTTCCTGGTTTGACGTCACAAACACACCCAGCGTTCGCCCAGGCACTCCTCCGTTTCTCCAGCCACTCCCGGGTTTTTCCCAGAAACGGTAGCGTTTTTTCACACACTCCCATAAAACGGCCAGTTTCCGCCCAGAAACACCCACTTCCTGTCAATCACATTACGATCACCAGAACGAAGAAAATACCTCGTAATGCCGTGAGTAAAATACCAATCTCCATAGCAAATTTACTTGGCGCAGTCGCAGTGCGAACATTGCGCATGCGCAATAAGCGGAAAATCGCTGCGATGCGAAGAAAATTACAGAGCGAACAACTCGGAATGACCACCCTAATTCAGACCTGATCGCTAGGGTGCGTTTTTTGCATCCCTGCGATCAGGTAGTCGCCACCTGCAAAGGGAGGGGGAATTTGCTGTGCAGGTGCGCGATCGCATGTGCAGAGAGCTGCACAAACAAAAGTTTGGGCCTAATTCAGACCTGATCGCTCACTAGCAATTTTTTGCAGCGCTGCAATCAGATAGTCGCCGCCTAATTCATCATAGTGTTTTAGTTTTGGCAAACTACCCTCAAGTGTTTTGGGTCAGATTCGGATCTCTGTTCAGTTTAAAATTGATTTAAAAAAATCACTATTGCTAAAAACCATATAAACAGCTTCTGCAAATGTTAAAATCTGAATTCCAAACCGCAGGAAGATTCAAACTGGGACTGAGGGGCAGATTTATTAAGCCTGGTGAAGTGATAAAGTGGAAGGTGATAACGCACCAGCCAGTCAGCTCCAAACTGTCATTTTTTCAAACCCAGCCTGTAACATGGAAGAAAGGAGCTGATTGGCTAGTGCGTTATCACCTTCCACTTTATCAGATTTATTAAGCCTTCACCAGACTTAATAAATCTGCCTCTCAGTTTGGATCAGCGGGGGATCCTGACCTGGTTTTGGTTTGGTTCGAATCCACAAAATTTGTGAGGATTTGGATTTCTGGAGAGAACCGAACCACACATCTCTAATGTAAACACACAGTAGTGCATATTGTACTGTTTTCTTCTGGAGGCATCCTAGTGCATATACTACTGTTATAGGGAGGGGCCGGACTGCACACCCTAATTTGAAACATACGAGGTGCTACTTTGCTGAGACTTGCGACACACATAAAAAAAATGTAGGTGCACACTCTAATACCCCTTTCACATCGCACAAATAATCCGGTATCGATACGGCATATTGCCGTGTCGAGACGGGTCAGTGTGCGATGTGAAAAGCTCCTTTGCTGAAATAGCGGGTCGCCTGACCCAGTTATTCAACCCGGTAAAAAAGAAGGGTTATTACCGGGTTGAATACCGGGTCAGGTGCAGTGTGAATGGGAGCCGTTCCGATGCGACACGGCTCCCATTCACAGCATAGGGAGAGACGGCGCAGGAGATGAGCTCATCTCCCAGCGCCGCCTCCACCCCCGCCCCTGCGCCCCCCGCTGCTATGGCAACCGACCCGGTATATTGCCGGGTCGGAAAGCCAGCAAAAGAGCGCAAATGCCGGATCCCACCCGGTAAGGACACATTTCTCTTACCGAGTGGGATCCGGCATTTGCGATCTGAAAGCAGCATAAGTCAGGGCTTGACACATTTTTCTAAAATCTAGGAGCCAAGATGAAAATGTAGGGGCCAATTCCCCAAAAAACTCAAGAAACTGACCCCCCCACATCTGTAGCCACATTACTGAGCAGCTACAAGACCACCAACCCCCCCCCCCCCACCCACTACCACCACTGGCAACCAACCCCCATGGCCACACAGCTAAGGGGGTACCCCCAGGCAAACCAGCGCTCCGCAGCCATATTGCTGTGCAGCTCATCCGCAAGGCCACCCCCCCTCCCCCAATGGCCACATCACTGAGCAGCTAACGTGGACAACCAACCCCGACAGCCACACAACTAAAGGAATACCCCCAGGCAAACCACTCCTGTACAGTCACCCCCTGGACAAACAATCCTCCCTCTCTGCAGCCACAACACTACACCCTCCTAAGCCACAATCCCAGCCAGGGCCGGACTGGGACTAAAAATAGGCCCTGGCATTTTTGAAGCACACAGGCCCACCTCTGTGACCCCTCCCCTTACTATTCCTGACTCCTCCCACTTATTAGTCTATGTTCTTACAAATATAATTAATATTCTAACAACATACAGGCGTACATCATTCTCTATTAAAATATACACAACCAGTGGTTGAAGTGGAAATTTTGAAGTGGGGGTATGGAAAAGTGAGGTTTGTAATTAAGCGCTCGCGCTCCGGAAAAGGGGGCGTGGCCACTCAAAGGGGGCGTGGCCTTCAGTGTAGTTTACCACACCATACACCCCTTATACGCATTATGCACCACAATAGTAGGACCCCTTATACTATCTAGTACTGCTGCCCCTTTCACATTATACCACACAGTATGAGCCAAAATTCACATTACAGCACCCGGTATGAGCCGAAATTTACATTATATGCCCCCGATAGTGCAGTGCCAGGTATACAAATGCCCCCACAGTGCCAGGTATACAAATGCCCCCACAGTGCCAGGTATACAGATGCCCCCACAGTGCCAGGTATACAGATGCCCCCACAGTGCCAGGTAAACAATTGTCCCCACAGTGCCAGGTAAACAATTGCCCCCACAGTGCCAGGTATACAAATGCCCCCACAGTGCCAGATCCACAAATGCCCCCACAGTGCCAGGTATACAAATGCCCACACAGTGCCAGATCCACAAATGCCCCCACAGTGCAAGGTATACAGATGCCCCCACAGTGCCATGTATACAGATGCCCCCACAGTGCCAGGTAAACAATTGCCCCCACAGTGCAAGGTATACAAATGCCCCACAGTGCCAGCCAATTGCCCCCACAGTGCAAGGTATACAAATGCCCCCACAGTGCCAGGTATACAGATGCCCCCACAGCAGGGCCGGACTGGCCATCTGGCACTTCTGGCAAATGCCAGAAGGGCCGATGGCCACGTGGGCCGGTCCAGCGGTCACTGAGACGCGCTGCCGCTCAGTCCGGCGGCAGCGCGTCTCAGCTGTCAGGATTGGAGAGCTGTGAGGGACGGGGGTGAGAGCGCCGGGCGCCCGCCAGCACGGCTGTGTCTGGCGCGGCGCGTATAGCGGACTTCAAAGCAGCCGCCGGTTCGTGAGCCAATCAGAGCTCGCGGACCGGCAGCCAATCAGAAGCCGCCGGTCCGCGAGCTCTGATTGGCTCACGAACCGGCGGCTGGTTTGAACGCTATACGCTGCCGCGCCAGACACAGCCGTGTTGGCGGGCGCCCGGCACTCTCACCCCCGTCCCTCACAGCCCGGAGGAGGAGGAGCAGCAGCAGTGCAGCAGCGGTAAGCAGCTGCAGCACTGGCTGCTGTGGGGGCAATTGTATACCTGGCACTGTGGGGGCAATTGGCTGGCACTGTGGGGCATTTGTATACCTGGCACTGTGGGGCATTTGTATACCTGGCACTGTGGGGGCATCTGTATACATGGCACTGTGGGGGCATTTGTATACCTGGCACTGTGGGGGCAATTGTTTACCTGGCACTGTGGGGGCATCTGTATACATGGCACTGTGGGGGCATCTGTATACATGGCACTGTGGGGGCATCTGTATACCTTGCACTGTGGGATTCCCAGCCATGCATAGACCCACTTACCGTAGAGCTCTATGCAGCTGTAGTTTGGGGACAGTAATCAACACAGGCTGGGACAGACACTCATCACATGCACTCCTGCAATAAAGGAACACCCACAAACCTCTGCTGGGGTTGAGGAGGATCTGCGTCCTCCCTCCCTGCATAATCTGGGTCGCCATGGTGACCTGACCCCTGGCCCCTTTGTTGAGCCCTGCTCTAACTACTAAGAATACTGGTAATCAAAACAATTGTAATAAACTCTACAATGTAACACTGCGTAAACGTGAGGATCTTAGCACAATTTTTGCCAAAATATGGGCCCACCTACCACGGCCAGGTTACCTCATCAGGCGGGTCTCTAACATACCTAATACTGACATATTGGGGGATATTCAATTGTTTGAAAAATCTGTTGTGTGTCTGTTTTTTTCCTATCTAATAGACAGGAAAAAACAGACATCCAACCGACTTTTCAAACAATTGAATTCCCCCCATTATATAATTTTATAAAAATGTATCTAGGTCCTACCTATCATAGTGCCTATTCTAATATGTAGACAGCAAACGCAAGTACCCATATACTACTGTTATATCTTGAGAAGTGACCTGCTGAGCATACCCACTGAGTGGGTGTTAAGTAGTAAAAGACATTTCAAACTGTATGTACCATGTAATCTCGCCAACTTCGACAATTACGGTGCTCTCTAGTAAGTGTAGATTTGGTAAGAATGTGTTCTAGTGTGCTCCTTTTCTGAGCTTGAGCAGAGCAAATTCACTCATGCTAAGCAAACTGGCATATGTTCAACTCTGTCTCGGCCCCCTAGTGTTAAAGTTATTAGTCAGAGATGAAATTGGTAAATGTAAGAAGAGGATCACTGCGTTCTTTTGTTTGCCCTTCTGCAGTAAAAAGAAGGCTGTCATAAATTGAAGTGTCTTTTACATGTATTCATCAGGTTTTATTGGTTCTGCTCCTGGGTTTGATGATCAGTAAAAAACTTGGATTTCTATTTTACCGTGTCAGTGTCTGGAGAGCCCAAATGTGTGCCTAATCCAGGATAGGGTGTTGAGTGCATTCTGTTCTGTTGTCCTCTGGCAGTAAGCACTGGTTGTTCTTAAACTGACTGCATTATGATAGAAGTGTGAAAAGAATCTGATTCATAAAACTGTATTGCTAAATATTGGTAGAGATTATCATCCTCGGTAGAATATCATACTACTACAGTACTTGCTTTTTTCTTTTGTAAGCTATTTTACAGGAAATCTTCAGGAAGGGAGTATTTAACGCGAACTGCTCTCTGATAAGCTTTAGTCAAATAATAATCTCATGAAAATGCTGTGTAGTTCAATGACCTGTGTGATATGATATATAGGATTTTAATCTGAGGTTAGTGTTCTTGCATCATCATTGGGGCGTGCTTGATTCGGGAAGCAGGTCCCTCCACCTTAGTTGGACCATCTTTTCCCAGTGATATTCGTGAAGATGGCAAATGTGCACTAGACTGGCATAGTATACTCACTGTGTGGCGCCATCTTTCCGAAGTTGTCACTGGGAAAATGACACAGAGAAGGAGGGACCCACTTCCTGGATCAAAGTAAGTATACTCAGGAGGTAGGAGACTTGCCCCCCTCTCCCCTTCCCACCACCACCACCCACTGGGTCTCTCCAGCAAGCATGGGGCAGGATAATTAGTACACGTTCCCCATCCTTTCAATGCCATTGGTTAAATGTAGAGTGCAAATAGCCATAGTGATAGGTGTTAGATCTGCTATTGAAGCCAAAGTTTGGGTTTCCTATGCAGTGGGTATGGATGTACAGAAGGTTCCCAGTTTGGCTGGTATAGTCTCTGCTTACAGGTGCCAGCCAGTATCCCTGGGGGCTGAACGGCAAACTTCTAATGATAAATAGCTACAAGAGGAGATTTTATATTGCTGCAATAACGTAGAAAATCTCTCCTATCACACCATAAGTAAACCACCGTATACTGACGCTTAGCTAAAATCATTTTTACATATAGTGCAGAAGAGGAAAAAGGGCAGTCTGAGTTCAGTCCCCTTTTCTGTGCCTTAGAGATATTGGAACTTGAACCGTGAGATTGCTCCTGCCAGAGGGGGTCATTCAGATCTGATTGCTGCTGTGCGTTTTCAAACAGCAGGCAATCAGGTACTAAATGCACATGTGTATGCACCGCAATGCGCACGTGCGTCGGACAAAACAACAAAGGGCATCGCTGGTCAGCGGCTGGATGGTGCAAAACATCAGTTTGCACAGGTGTCCGCAAGATGATTGGCAGGAAGAGGTCATTCGTGGGTGGTAACTGACTGTTTACTGAGAGTGTCCGGAAAAACGCAGGCGTGCCTAAGCGTTTTCAGAGAGTGTGTCTGACGTCAGCTCCGACCCAATCAGCCTGTTTTCATCGCACTGTAGGAGTAAGTCCTGGGCTGCGCAGAGACTGCATACACTGGGGTAAATTTACTAACATTCGTAATTTTCCGTTTGAGGTCAAAGTTCAATCACGAATGACATCGAAAGTGTAAATATGCAACTTTTTGAATTTATTACGACTAATTTACTAAGCTGCCGTATTCTGCATTTTCGGTTTTTCCGATGTCGATGTCATTCATTTTTTTAGGCAGTGTTTTACGTGAGTGACTTGTAAAACACTGCCGACTTTAATACAATGAATCTCGGCCGGATCTGAGAGATCCGTGCTGGGCTTCATTGTGCACCTTGTAAAAAAAAAAAATGTTTAAACTTAAAAAAGAAAATTGTGTGGGGTCCCCCCTCCTAAGCCAAACCAGCCTCGGGCTCTTTGAGCCGGTCCTGGTTGCAAAAATATGGGAAAAAAATTGACAGGGGTTCCTCCATATTTAAACAACCAGCACCGGGCTCTGCGCCTGGTCCTGGTTCCAAAAATACGGGGGATAAAAAGCGTAGGGGTCCCCCGTATTTTTTAAACCAGCACCGGGCTCCACTAGCTGGACAGATAATGCCACAGCCGGGGGTCACTTTTATACAGCGCCCTGCGGCCAAGGCATTAAATACCCAACTAGTCACCCCTGGCCGGGGTACCCTGGAGGAGTGAAAACCCCTTCAATCAAGGGGTCCCCCCCCCTCCAGCCACCCAAGGGCCAGGGGTGAAGCCCGAGGCTGTCCCCCCCATCCAAGGGCTGCGGATGGGGGGCTGATAGCCTTTGTTGAAAGTGTTGAATATTGCTTTTAGTAGCAGTACTACAAGTCCCAGCAAGCCTCCCCCGCAAGCTGGTACTTGGAGAACCACAAGTACCAGCATGCGGTGGAAAACCGGGCCCGCTGGTACCTGTAGTACTACTACTAAAAAAATACCCCAATAAAGACATAAGACACACACCTTGAAAGTATAACTTTAATACATACATCCACACCACCATATACACATACTTACCTTATGTTCACACGAGGGTCGGTCCTCTTCTCCATGTAGAATCCATGGTGTACCAGTTGAAAAAATTATACTCACAAAATCCAGGGTAGAAGGCTCTTCTGCTTGTAATCCATTTGTAATCCACGTACTTGTCAAAATAAAAAAACGGACACCCGACCTTGAACTGAAAGGGGCCCCATGTTTTCACATGGGACCCCTTTCCCCGAATGCCAGGAACCCCCTCTGACTTATGTCTAAGTGGGAACTTTGTGGTCAGCGGGTGACCGAAAGTAACCTCACCGCTGACCACAAAGTTCCCACCATTGGTTACAATGGAGCGCATAGGCGCTACATTGTAACACTGCCGTGTGCCGCCTGTCATACAGTACAGGAGCACACAGCCAATCAGGAGGGTGCCACAACGTGGCGCTCCCTGATTGGCTGAAGAAACCCTCTTAGACATAAGTCAGAGAGGGTTTCTGGCATTCGGGGAAAGTGGTCCCATGTGAAAACATGGGGCCCCTTTCAGTGCGAGGTCGGGTGTCCGTTTTTTTATTTTGACAAGTACCTGGATTACAAATGGATTACAAGAAGAAGATGCTTCTACACTGGAGTATGTGAGTAGAATTTTTTTCACAGGTACACCATGGATTCTACATGGAGAAGAGGACCGACCCTCGTGTGAACATAAGGTAAGTATGTGTATATGGAGGTGTGTATGTATGTATTAAAGTTATACTTTCAAGGTGTGTGTCTTATGTTTTTATTGGGGTCTTTTTTTAGTAGTAGTACTACAGGTACCAGCGGGCCCGGTTTTCCTCCGCATGCTGGTACTTGTGGTTCTCCAAGTACCAGCTTGCGGGGAGGCTTGCTGGGACTTGTAGTACTGCTACTAAAAACAATATTCATTTTTTTACACAACGGCTATCAGCCTCCCATCCGCAGCCCATGGATGGGGGGGACAGCCTCGGGCTTCACCCCTGGTCCTTGGGTGGCTGGAGGGGGGGGACCCCTTGATTGAAAGGGTCCCCACTCCTCCAGGGTACCCCGGCCAGGGGTGACTGGTTGGTTATGTAATGCCAGGGCCGCCGGGAGCTATATAAAAGTGTCCCCCGGCTGTGGCATTATGTATCTGGCTAGTGTCAAAGTCAGAAAAATATCACGATGCACACTGCCATATTTGCACCTCATACAGGTCCGCGCTGCGCATGCGTGCGCTCTCCCGCGCGTGCGCATACTCGCTGTTGCGGGCACCCGCGGGCGCGCGGTATGTGCATTTACGGTAGAGTTTATGTGTTCGTTGCGTGCGACTCAATCGTTACATATTTTCACTATATAATGTATTTTGTAGATAATGGTCCCTTTGATAGAATCTGAAAGTTTAGTTAATGTAGCATGTTCATGGACAGAGAAATCCCTCTTTGTTTGATACAAAGGGTCAGACAGGAGTAATACAGTGGTGTTTAGTATCCATCGGAAGAGTATTTAATTAGCAATATTCCGGTGTTGGTTTGAAGCGAATTAATCGCTCGTGTGAATAGTTATGGACATAAGAAGTTTATGTCCATTTACTATTATTTGCACTTACTTATCCATGCGGCGGGAAACCTAGTTTCCCACCCACCTGAGCAGTTGGAAATCGTCACAGCCCACCTGTATGAATCAACCTATGACCTTTTGTTATAATGCGAGGAGGAATTCCTGTGTCCAATGAACAATGAGATTGTAGGGACCATTGAATTGTATTGTGTGTGGGGCATAAATAGACAAGCCGATCACATCCAGCTCACTCTTCAACGGTTCTCATTGCTGAAAATCGGGAGCTGGATGTCCAGAGGCGCATGCGATCGTTCCCCTTTGTGCGTAAGTTTTCTCCGCAATCATATTGTCTTTCTTGTTATTATGGGCCATATCTCTCTCTCTCTCTCTTCTCCTCTTTCTCTCATTTTCCCTTAAACGTAATTGTATTGTATTTACTGTGTAGTTATCTGGTTAGTTAGTCTATGTTATATTGTAGTGTATGACTTGTACTGTATTATTCCTTTTGCAAGTATAACATTCATATAAGGCGTTAGACCCTAAGCCCGGTAGTTGTGTATTTATTATAGTGTTAAGTATTCACAGAGCGTCGGTGACGCTCAAACAGCTTTTAAGTTAATAAGGTTACACTGTGTTGCATCTACACCCTATCTCTACACTAAGGTTTTACAGCATATTACATTGTTTATGGTTTAGATATAAAGGCTTAACATTGTGAGCGTCTGCACCGCTCGTGATCTCCTCGTGGTCTCGAGCGTCCGCTACGCTGATAGCGTAGCATTACGGTAGTCGCTCACCTACAAGTGTGTCCGATACCAACAGCGTATTCTCTCGAGCGTTTGTGTCGCTCGAGCGGCCCGCTTCCGATACAGCGTCCGCTACGCTATAGCGAACCATTACGTTAGTCGGCAGCCAATAGCATGCCTGCCTGTAATCTCTTGGCCGTGAGCGAACGTGACACTTGAGCGTCTTGACCTCGGCTAAGCGATTGCTACGCAACGTGCGTACCCTTACGGTACTCCATACGTCAATAGCGTACAGTGTTCTTAGGCCTCTCAAAGGGTTTTAAATAAGATAAATATTTAGCTTTATCAATTGGCGGCTCGTCCTGCCCTTCACATATCTCTGCTATGTAATTTCAGCAGACATTATCCATCAGCAAAGGGCGGGAGATCATATTCTTCGCAGTGCTGACGGGATAAGCGTCTGCTTCGCTTAGTAAAGGGTGCTGAAGGAATCCGGAACCGGAGGTAAGAACAACACGCTAGTGTCTTTTAAAACTGTTTATTTCTGTCTTGCGTACGCACGCACATATCTGCATTTCTTTTTCATTCGTGTATTTTCATATATCACTCTCCTGTTTGCCATTTTATAATTGATAAACGTGCTAAAAGAGATTTGTCGCTATTTCATAGTTAAAGTGTAAAAGTAATGCGTTAAGGGATAAAGTGTAAAGCACACACGCAGCTCAACCTAAAGAGACAAGGAGAGATTGGTGTGGGGTTCAGTAGAGGATCGAGGATCATCTACATTGATAAACGTGTTAGTTGTGTTACGGTGGACATTGGTTTTGTGTACACGTGTCTCTAACAAAGGGCTGAGACTCGCGTACGCAAAGGCCGACGCACGCAGCGTAAATTACGCAACGGAGCGTCTGGGTACGCCCACGTAACTCAAGTCACACGATAGTGTTGATTTTCAACAGGCGATAAATAGCGCAACAGGCGATAAATAGCGCAACAGGCGATAAATAGCGCAAATCTATTTTAAATCTGAAATTTAAATTAACAGATCCTTCTCCAAATTTACAACACATCTGGTCTAAAGAAAAATTTCTGCGCAGAAATAGAAATAGAAACAAAAGTGTACATGTGGTGAGTGAGTGTTTGCAATTATATAAGTTTTACAATTTTGGGGATTGAACCACAGAAATCATCGAGTTCTCGTGAAGTACATACGTGTAAGTGACATACATGGTGGCTAGGGAGGCATCCCTTGTTAAACATATAAAGAGCATTAGAGTGTAGCAGACCAGGAGGTCATACTGTAACAGACCAGGAGGTCAGACCAGGAGGTCACATAACAGACCAGGAGGTCCAGGTACAGCAGACAAGGAAGTCCGCTATAGAGTCAAGTAGCCCAACACCAAGAAGGGTTGGAGCGTAACCCATATAGGCCATAAAGCTCAGGCTGAAGGAATTCGCAGCTGCTGAATGTCGATTCCACTGGTCGCTCCGTACATAAGATTAGTTGCTTATGTACTGAACGATTGTACTGCACGTAATTGTGTGCATTAGTTAGTCTGACCAGTACCATTTGTGTACGAACCCGGTCATAAACACTATTTGTACATTCTGACGTGATTTGTGTAATTTTTTATTTTTAAAAGGGAAGTTCGCTGGTCACTCAGGAATTATCCAACAACCCCACAGTTACTGGAAAGGGTTAATGCTCTGCGGATCACACCCACATGTTCTAGTAAACAAAGGTTCATAGGGGCCCTGGGTCGAGTACGCCAGCACTATATCAGTGTGTGGGCGTATTGGTCGGCGTGGGCGAGTGAGTGGGGTACTCGGTAAACCACCACCGTCAACCTATCGTGAATATTTTGGTTTTTTGTAAGGGTTCGCTGAAGACCCTGATATAAAGGTCAGAGGTAGAGCAAGCAACACCTGCAAATTATGGGGGCCAGTTGTTCAGGAAGGGGGCGATCAACCTCGGTTCGGGTTGATTCTATAAACCGACCAATCGGGTCGGCAAGGTACGTAATGTGTGAAAAATACGGCTCACACACAGAAGTTTTATGTGATGAATGGGAAAGAATGACAATGCATGACGGGGAGAAATTCCCAAGAGTAGGTAGCTTCAGTCCAGAAGTGTTAATGAATTTAAGGAGGAGGATATGTCTCATTAAATCAACAAAGAGACGAATCCAACATTATGATTATTTGCAGCTATGGCAACAGGAGGGTGAAATACAGAGAGGATTGGCTCTGGCGGCGGGATCTAATCCTATCAAGAAACTGATAGCCACGGCCCCGCCGCCACCATACATATCAGGAGAGAAATTGGTTGCGGAGAATGACGCATCAGGGGGTAACAAACAGGCACTTAGCAACTGTATAAATGTTAAGGATAATGTTAATAAGTTGACCAATGCAAGTATTAACCCGTGCAAGTTGTACCCTGTTTTGAACTTTCCCCAGGAGTGTGATCAAGAGGACGAATCGGCAACAATATCGGCTCTCTCTCTAGCAGCCACCATATCAGAAACAACAGTAGGCACGGCCCAACCCATAAGATTAGTAACAAAGCCCCCTAGCGGAGGGACAGGTGAGGTCGTATCAACGGGTTGCCTTATTGACAGATGGGAAGGA
Organism: Pseudophryne corroboree; assembly: GCF_028390025.1. Classification (NCBI taxonomy): domain Eukaryota; kingdom Metazoa; phylum Chordata; class Amphibia; order Anura; family Myobatrachidae; genus Pseudophryne; species Pseudophryne corroboree. Next base: position 617,405,501 of record NC_086449.1, read on the forward strand.
CCATACCAAGTCTTATTGACTAGCACTACAGCATTGAAGGTTGCCGAGAGAGAGACTTGGGTTCATTCGTCCCATTGTAAGAAGGTTGCTGATCCAGAGAGGTCCCGTGATAAGGAACAGACGGTAGAGGAAGTTGTATCACTGGAGTGTCTGTTCCAGGAGGACTGAGGCGGCACCTGAGCATCGAGAATCACAAGATCAAAAGCAGCTGTCGATCCCCTGTTCCCTTTTATTGTTTTTCTCCACTTCCCATCCCCTCCCCCTCAAATTATTTTTTTCCCCCTTCTCATTCTTCTTCGTTTCCTCCTAAGATGGACTTGCCTCAAGAGACTGTGATCCGGATTTTCCTGTTGACCATGATGTTGACCAGAGCAGTCTGTTCTGGCGAGAGTACCATGGAGGTCGAGAGAGGTTCTGGAATGGGTTCTGATGACAGAGATGGAGGCGTAGTTTTCCGAGAACAACATAATCAACAAGCAAAGGCGAGTATCAGAAAACGGTCCGATAACATAGACCATAGAAGGAATTGTGAAGGATTGTTAGCTGAAGAAAACTGTATCTGTAGGCTCTGTGACAATGTGGTTGAGGATGGGTGCATCAAGAAATGCCAATCCAGTTTTAATATCCACATGGACCGGCATCCCTTGAGTGACTATCACTCCTTAGTGGGTAGTGTGTTAAATCAGACAGATTGTTGGGTATGCTCTCAAGTACCTCAAGGTCATAGCAAATCAGGACTAGTACCATTTCCTTTAACGATAGGGGAGGTACTTGAGCTAAGTGGTGGGAGGCCGGTGGACAGGAGGTTTAATATCTCCAGTCCTCCTAGTTTGAAGCTCCACCAATATCATGTGGATAGATCCCTAATATGTTTTAACATTTCCAATCCCCGAAAGCCGGGAAATTGGGAAGTGTCATGGAGTAACCAAACCATGACCTTTTCATATAGAGCAGATAGAATGCCGACAGATACAGAGCTTATACGCCACATAGCCAGTAGAGGAAAATCTTTCCGATATAGGTATACCCTAGGAAGTAGGATTACGAGAGTTGGAGAGGTATCACCAGGATACTGTGCACATATCGTACAAGCTGATACGTGTACTAGACAGATGGGAGAATTAGGGTTAGGAGATTTCACATGGAAGATGTGTAATATGGTTATGTCCTACTCCGTCCCATATGTTCTCCCCGATGATGCATATTTCATATGCGGGAGGAAGGCGTATAAGTGGCTTGCCCCAAACTCTGAAGGATTGTGTTATATTGGAAAAGTACTGCCTGAAGTAATGACTGTATCACATGCCAAAATGAAAGATATACACCGTGTTGCCCAAGCTCCTTATACTCATACTCATTACGAGCACGTAGTTAAACGGCACCTGATAGAAAGAACAGAGCATCCGGCCTCTGACATGATCCATGAATCCACCGGGATTCAGTTTCTAATCGCGTTAGATATCACTCGCACCGCTAGAGGAGTGTTGAATTATAAATACATATCTGCGCTCGCAAATTTGTTAGACAATATCACTGAAATGTATGATGACACGTTTAGGTATACTGGAAGAGAACTTCAAGCTTATAAAACAGAACTGGTTCAGCATAGAATGGTTCTTAATTATCTCACGGCAGTAACAGGTGGATATTGTGTCACACTGGCAACGCAGTACGGCGTGAAATGCTGCACATATATAACGAATAGTACCGAGGACCCGGTCGAGGTCATAGACCAAAAGATGGACGATATTCTCCAACTGAAGTGGGAATTTCGCAGGAGACACAATCTCACTCTTGCTGATGTAGGTAATGAGCTGACTGGTTGGGTGTCATGGTGGAACCCGCGAAATTGGTTCTCTGGTTTAGGAGAATGGGCTCAAGGAGTCATAATGGATGTTGGGAAGTTTCTCCTATGTATCTTAGGTGTTATCATAACGATTGGCTTGATATTTAGATGCGGTCAGGCTTTAATGAAGTGCAAACGTAGTACTAGGATAATGAGTTTAAGGAGTGAGGAAATTGTAATTCCAATGGATTTGATTTATGACCCAAATGTAGAAACAATGATGTGATGAAAATGCGATTTCTACGGTCCGTTTCTTTCACCTGTTTTTCCGTTTTCTCCAAGGTAAAAAGACCCACTTGGACGAGGAATTTGATGATCCTGTATACAGACAACTGATGGATTAAAGAAGAAGTTTTGACAACCTTATACACAGATATTTGATGAACTTTGCCATAGACCCCCAGTTTCCCTAGAAATTTTAAAATTACGCTAGCCCAACACTTTTGTAAGTCTATGGACATTGACAAAGCTTTTTGCCCACACGCCTTTTGGCAAAAGCACAAAGAAGACTGCATTCAACAGACACCGAACAAGACTTCAACCGACAAATGTTCATTAACCTGACATAGAATACCACTGCATTTACCGTAATTATGTCTTTTCTTCATCTCTACAACCTCCAGGTAATTACACACATAGTCGATAGGGAATACAGGCACAGATATCAGCAATCACATATTCCCCCATTCATGTATCATCAACTAAGATGTGCTCCCCATTTTGTTACAACCACAGCCGAAAAGAGCTCGGTAAAGTTTGACAGCCCATCCACAGACCCGTACCACGGGATAAGAAGGAATTCAAATGTATACTTCGCAATACCTCGAAGCTTGATTTAAAACACGTACGGCACGATGATACATGACCCCCAAACACGGAATCATACACACATGCTTCTGCTATCTCACTAGGTCATACCCTTTTCCTACCTTCTCCTCTCCTCCCCTACCCAACCATGTAAATGTATTAACCCCTGACATATATTTTTCTCGTTTTGAAATGTTTTAGGAAGTGGCAGTTATTGTTGACTGCCAAAGGGTGGACTGTCAAAGTCAGAAAAATATCACGATGCACACTGCCATATTTGCACCTCATACAGGTCCGCGCTGCGCATGCCATCTGTGGTCCTAAATAGTAAGTTCCTATTAGAAAAGGTCTATAAATATGCTAAGTCTCATTAACACTGGATAAAGTGTGTCTATGAATGTATGATCAAAGTGCAACTGGAAATAATATAATATGTCTGATGATTATTAGGTATCATTTGAGAGTTTTTCTCTGTCAGCTGGTTCAAAAATCAAGTTTTTTTTGTGGATAGAGGGATGGATGTATACAATGAGCACACATCAATAAACTCCAAGCATACAGTCTCTCTGTCTCCATACCTTCATTTTATTTCACTAATCTTATTCTCATAAATAAATGTTATTTCTGCAAAGATCTCATCAGCTTAGTATGTTGCAAGGACAGTCTTACTCCAACAGACTTTGCCAATCTGCTTCACTGTAGTTACTGCTTTCTCTGTAAACTTAGGGGAAACACAACTGCCCCCCCCCCCTGCTTAGGCGTTTGCACATAGGGTCCAGGGTGTGCACCTTTCCGTTAGTCATCGGTAGTGATGAGCGGGTTCGGATATCCGAACCCCCCCGAATTTCACCCTTTTTTGCACGGGTCTGAGCAGACTCGGATCCTCCCGCCTTGCTCGGTTAACCCAATCGCGCCCGAACGTCATCATCCCGCGGTCGGATTCTCGCGAGATTGGTATTCTATATAAGGAGCCGCGCGTTGCCGCCATTTTTCACTCGTGCATTGGAGATGAGAAAGCCACTGCTCTACCTACCTCTGTGTCATCCAGTATACTATCCATCCATACCTGTGGTGCATTTCATTTTTGCACAGTTTGCTGACCACCAGTATATACTTTATAGCAGTACGGTACAGAAGGCCACTGCTCTACCTACCTCTGTGTCGTCAAGTATACTATCCATCCATACCTGTGGTGCATTTAAGTTTTGCACAGTTTGCTGACCAACAGTATAACTATATATATATAGAAGTACGGTTCAGTAGTCCACTGCTCTACCTACCTCTGTGTCGTCAAGTATACTATCCATCCATACCTGTGGTGCATTTCAGTTTGGCACAGTTTGCTGACCACCAGTATATACTATATAGCAGTACGGTACAGAAGGCCACTGCTATACCTACCTCTGTGTCGTCAAGTATACTATCCATCCATACCTGTGGTGCATTTCAGTTTTGCACAGTTTGCTGACCACCAGTATAACTATATATATATATAGAAGTACGGTACAGTAGTCCACTGCTCTACCTACCTCTGTGTCGTCAAGTATACTATCCATCCATACCTGTGGTGCATTTCAGTTTTGCACAGTTTGATGACCACCAGTATATACTATATAGCAGTACGGTATAGAAGGCCACTGCTCTACCTACCTCTGTGTCGTCAAGTATACTATCCATCCATACCTGTGGTGCATTTCAGTTTTGCACAGTTTGCTGACCACCAGTATAACTATATATATAGAAGTACGGTACAGTAGTCCACTGCTCTACCTACCTCTGTGTCGTCAAGTATACTATCCATCCATACCTGTGGTGCATTTCAGTTTTGCACAGTTTGCTGACCACCAGTATATACTATATAGCAGTACGGTATAGAAGGCCACTGCTCTACCTACCTCTGTGTCGTCAAGTATACTATCCATCCATACCTGTGGTGCATTTCAGTTTTGCACAGTTTGCTGACCACCAGTATATACTATATAGCAGTACGGTACAGAAGGCCACTGCTCTACCTACTTCTGTGTCATCAAGTATACTATCCATCCATACCTGTGGTGCATTTCAGTTTTGCACAGTTTGCTGACCACCAGTATATAATATATAGCAGTACGGTACAGTAGGCCACTGCTCTACCTACCTCTGTGTCGTCAAGTATACTATCCATCCATACCTGTGGTGCATTTCAGTTTTGCACAGTTTGCTGACAACCAGTATATACTATATATAGCAGTACGGTACAGAAGGCCACTGCTCTACCTACCTCTGTGTCGTCAAGTATACTATCTATCCATACCTGTGGTGCATTTCAGTTTTGCACAGTTTGCTGACCACCAGTATATACTATATAGCAGTACGGTACAGTAGGCCACTGCTCTACCTACCTCTGTGTCGTCAAGTATACTATCCACCCATACCTGTGGTGCATTTCAGTTTTGCACAGTTTGCTGACCACCAGTATAACTATATATATAGCAGTACGGTACAGTAGTCCACTGCTCTACCTACCTCTGTGTCGTCAAGTATACTATCCATCCATACCTGTGGTGCATTTCAGTTTTGCACAGTTTGCTGACAACCAGTATATACTATATATAGCAGTACGGTACAGAAGGCCACTGCTCTACCTACCTCTGTGTCGTCAAGTATACTATCCATCCATACCTGTGGTGCATTTCAGTTTTGCACAGTTTGCTGACCACCAGTATAACTATATATATAGCAGTACGGTACAGTAGTCCACTGCTCTACCTACCTCTGTGTCGTCAAGTATACTATCCATCCATACCTGTGGTGCATTTCAGTTTTGCGCAGTATATATAGTAGTAGGCCATTGCTATTGATATATTACTGGCATATAATTCCACACATTAAAAAATGGAGAACAAAAATGTGGAGGGTAAAATAGGGAAAGATCAAGATCCACTTCCACCTCGTGCTGAAGCTGCTGCCACTAGTCATGGCCGAGACGATGAAATGCCATCAACGTCTTCTGCCAAGGCCAATGCCCAATGTCATAGTAGAGAGCATGTAAAATCCAAAAAAATAAAGCTCAGTAAAATGACCCAAAAATCTAAATCAAAATCGTCTGAGGAGAAGCGTAAACTTGCCAATGTGCGATTTACGACACAGAGTGGCAAGGAACGGCTGAGACCCTGGCCTATGTTCAAGGCTAGTGGTTCAGCTTTACCTGAGGATGGAAGCACTCATCCTCCTGCTAGAAAACTTAAAAGAGTTAAGATGGCAAAAGCACAGCAAAGAACTGTGTGTTCTTCTAAATCACAAATCCCCAAGGAGAGTACAAATGTGTCGGTTGCGATGCCTGATCTTCCCAACACTGGACGGGAAGAGGTTGCGCCTTCCACCATTTTCACGCCCCCTGCAAGTGCTGGAAGGAGCACCCGCAGTCCAGTTCCTGATAGTCAAATTGAAGATGTCACTGTTGATGTACACCAGGATGAGGATATGGGTGTTGCTGGCGCTGGGGAGGAAATTGACAAGGAGGATTCTGATGGTGAGGTGGTTTGTTTAAGTCAGGCACCCGGAGAGACACCTGTTGTCCGTGGGACGAATATGGCCATTGATATGCCTGGTCAAAATACAAAAAAAATCAGCTCTTCGGTGTGGAATTATTTCAAGAGAAATGCGGACAACTGGTGTCAAGCCGTGTGTTGCCTTTGTCAAGCTGTAATAAGTAGGGGTAAGGACGTTAACCACCTAGGAACATCCTCCCTTATACGTCACCTGGACCGTATTCATCAGAAGTCAGTGACAAGTTCAAAAACTTTGGATGACAGCGGAAGCAGTCCACTGACCACTAAATCCCTTCCTCTTGTAACCAAGCTCCTGCAAACCACACCACCAACTCCCTCAGTGTCAATTTCCTCTTACACAGGAAAGCCAATAGTCCTGCAGGCCATGTCACTGTCAAGTCTGACGAGTCCTCTCCTGCCTGGGATTCCTCCGATGCATCCTTAAGTGTAACGCCTACTGCAGCTGGCGCTGCTGTTGTAGCTGCTGGGAGTCGATCATCATCCCAGAGGGGAAGTCGGAAGACCACTTGTACTACTTCCAGTAAGCAATTGACTCTCCAACAGTTCTTTGCGAGGAAGATGAAATATCACAGCAGTCATCCTGCAGAAAAGCGGATAACTCAGGCCTTGGCAGCCTGGGTGGTGAGAAACGTGTTTCCGGTATCCACCGTTAATTCACAGGGAACTAGAGACTTGATTGAGGTACTGTGTCCCCGGTACCAAATACCATCTAGGTTCCATTTCTGTAGGCAGGCGATACCGAAAATGTACACAGACGTCAGAAAAAGAGTCACCAGTGTCCTAAAAAATGCAGTTGTACCCAATGTCCACTTAACCACGGACATGTGGACAAGTGGAGCAGGGCAGACTCAGGACTATATGACTGTGACAGCCCACTGGGTAGATGTATTGCCTACCGCAGCAAGAACAGCAGCGGCGGCACCAGTAGCAGCATCTCGCAAACGCCAACTCATTCCTAGGCAGGCTACGCTTTGTATCACCGCTTTCCATAAGAGGCACACAGCTGACAACCTCTTACGGAAACTGAGGAACATCATCGCAGAATGGCTTACCCCAATTGGACTCTCCTGGGGATTTGTGACATCGGACAACGCCACCAATATTGTGCGTGCATTACATCTGGGCAAATTCCAGCACGTCCCATGTTTTGCACATACATTGAGTTTGGTGGTGCAGAATTATCTAAAAAACGGCAGGGGCATGCAAGAGATGCTGTCTGTGGCCCGAAGAATTGCGGGCCACTTTCGGCATTCAGCAACCGCATGCCGAAGACTGGAGCACCAGCAAACACTCCTGAACCTGCCCTGCCATCATCTGAAGCAAGAGGTGGTAACGAGGTGGAATTCAACCCTCTATATGCTTCAGAGGATGGAGGAGCAGCAAAAGGCCATTCAAGCCTATACATCTGCCTACGATATAGGCAAAGGAGGGGGAATGCACCTGACTCAAGCGCAGTGGAGAATGATTTCAACGTTGTGCAAGGTTCTGCAACCCTTTGAACTTGCCACACGTGAAGTCAGTTCAGACACTGCCAGCCTGAGTCAGGTCATTCCCCTCATCAGGCTTTTGCAGAAGCAGTCGGAGAGATTGAAGGAGGAGCAAAAACAGAGCGATTCCGCTAGGCATGTGGGACTTGTGGATGGAGCCCTTAATTCGCTTAACCAGGATTCACGGGTGGTCAATCTGTTGAAATCAGAGCACTACATTTTGGCCACCGCGCTCGATCCTAGATTTAAAACCTACGTTGTATCTCTCTTTCCGGCAGACACAAGTCTGCTGGGGTTCAAAGAACTGCTGGTGACAAAATTGTCAAGTCAAGCGGAACGCGACCTGTCAACATCTCCTCCTTCACATTCTCCCGCAACTGGGGGTGTGAGGAAAAGGCTCAGAATTCCGAGCCCACCCGCTGGCGGTGATGCAGGGCAGTCTGGAGCGACTGCTGATGCTGACATCTGGTCCGGACTGAAGGACCAGCCAACGATTACGGACATGTCGTCTACTGTCACTGCATATGATTCTCTCCCCATTGAAAGAATGGTGGAGGATTATATGAGTGACCGCATCCAAGTAGGCACGTCAGACAGTCCGTACTTATACTGGCAGGAAAAAGAGGCAATTTGGAGGCCCTTGCACAAACTGGCTTTATTCTACCTAAGTTGCCCTCCCACAAGTGTGTACTCCGAAAGAGTGTTTAGTGCCGCCGCTCACCTTGTCAGCAATCGGCGTACGAGGTTATGTGGAGAAGATGATGTTCATTAAAATGAATTATAATCAATTCCTCCGTGGAGACATTGACCAGCAGCAATTGCCTCCACAAAGTACACAGGGAGCTGAGATGGTGGATTCCAGTGGGGACGAATTGATAATCTGTGAGGAGGGGGATGTACACGGTGATATATCGGTGGATGATGATGAGGTGGACATCTTGCCTCTGTAGAGACAGTTTGTGCAAGGAGAGATTAATTGCTTCTTTTTTGGTGGGGGTCCAAACCAACCCGTCATTTCAGTCACAGTCGTGTGGCAGACCCTGTCACTGAAATGATGGGTTGGTTAAAGTGTGCATGTCCTGTTTATACAACATAAGGGTGGGTGGGAGGGCCCAAGGACAATTCCATCTTGCACCTCTTTTTTCTTTCATTTTTCTTTGCGTCATGTGCTGTTTGGGGGGTGTTTTTTGGAAGGGCCATCCTGCGTGACACTGCAGTGCCACTCCTAGATGGGCCAGGTGTTTGTGTCGGCCACTAGGGTCGCTTAGCTTACTCACACAGCTACCTCATTGCGCCTCTTTTTTTCTTTGCATCATGTGCTGTTTGGGGAGTGTTTTTTGGAAGGGCCATCCTGCGTGACACTGCAGTGCCACTCCTAGATGGGCCAGGTGTTTGTGTCGGCCACTAGGGTCGCTTAGCTTACTCACACAGCTACCTCATTGCGCCTCTTTTATTCTTTGCGTCATGTGCTGTTTGGGGAGTGTTTTTTGGAAGGGCCATCCTGCGTGACACTGCAGTGACACTCCTAGATGGGCCAGGTGTTTGTGTCGGCCACTAGGGTCGCTTAGCTTACTCACACAGCTACCTCATTGCGCCTCTTTTTTTCTTTGCGTCATGTGCTGTTTGGGGAGTGTTTTTTGGAAGGGCCATCCTGCGTGACACTGCAGTGCCACTCCGAGATGGGCCAGGTGTTTGTGTCGGCCACTAGGGTCGCTTAGCTTACTCACACAGCTACCTCATTGCGCCTCTTTTTTTCTTTGCGTCATGTGCTGTTTGGGGGGTGTTTTTTGGAAGGGCCATCCTGCGTGACACTGCAGTGCCACTCCTAGATGGGCCAGGTGTTTGTGTCGGCCACTTGGGTCGCTTAGCTTAGCCATCCAGCGACCTCGGTGCAAATTTTAGGACTAAAAATAATATTGTGAGGTATGAGGTGTTCAGAATAGACTGAAAATTAGTGGAAATTATGGTTATTGAGGTTAATAATACTTTGGGATCAAAATGACCCCCAAATTCTATGATTTAAGCTGTTTTTTAGGGTTTTTTGAAAAAAACACCCGAATCCAAAACACACCCGAATCCGACAAAAAAAATACGGTGAGGTTTTGCCAAAACGCGTTCGAACCCAAAACACGGCCGCGGAACCGAACCCAAAACCAAAACACAAAACCCGAAAAATTTCCGGTGCTCATCACTATATGATTCTGTCACCATTGAAAGAATGGTGGAGGATTATATGAGTGACCGCATCCAAGTAGGCACGTCAGACAGTCCGTACGTATACTGGCAGGAAAAAGAGGCAATTTGGAGGCCCTTGCACAAACTGGCTTTATTCTACCTAAGTTGCCCTCCCTCCAGTGTGTACTCCGAAAGAGTGTTTAGAGCAGCCGCTCACCTTGTCAGCAATCGGCGTACGAGGTTACTTCCAGAAAATGTGGAGAAGATGATGTTCATCAAAATGAATTAATTTATAATCAATTCCTCCGTGGAGACATTCACCAGCAATTGCCTCCAGAAAGTACACAGGGACCTGATATGGTGGATTCCAGTGGGGACGAATTAATAATCTGTGAGGAGGGGGATGTACACAGTGAAAGGGGTGAGGAATCGGATGATGAGGAGGAGGTGGACATCTTGCCTCTGTAGAGCCAGTTTGTGCAAGGAGAGATTGATTGCTTCTTTTTTTGGTGGGGGCCCAAACCAACCAGTCATTTCAGTCACAGTCGTGTGGCAGACCCTGTCGCTGAAATGATGGGTTTATTAAAGTGTGCATGTTCTGTTTATACAACATAAGGGTGGGTGGGAGGGCCCAAGGACAACTCCATCTTGCACCTCTTTTTTCTTTAATTTTTTTTGCATCATGTGCTGTTTGGGGACTATTTTTTTGAAGTGCCATCCTGTCTGACACTGCAGTGCCACTCCTAGATGGGCCAGCTGTTTGTGTCGGCCACTTGTGTCGCTTAGCTTATCCATCCAGCGACCTTGGTGCACCTCTTTTTTTCTTTGCATCATGTGCTGTTTGGGGACTATTTTTTAAATCTGCCATCCTGTCTGACACTGCAGTGCCACTCCTAGATGGGCCAGGTGTTTGTGTCGGCCTCTTGGGTCGCTTAGCTTAGTCACACAGCTACCTCATTGCGCCTCTTTTTTTCTTTGCATCATGTGCTGTTTGGGGACTATTTTTTTTAAGTGCCATCCGGTCTGACACTGCAGTGCCACTCCTAGATGGGCCAGGTGTTTGTGTCGGCCACTTGGGTCGCTTAGCTTAGCCATCCAGCGACCTTGGTGCGCCTCTTTTTTTCTTTGCATCATGTGCTGTTTGGGGACTATTTTTTAAATCTGCCATCCTGTCTGACACTGCAGTGCCACTCCTAGATGGGCCAGGTGTTTGTGTCGGCCACTTGGGTCGCTTAGCTTAGCCCACCAGTGACCTTGGTGCACCTCTTTTTTACTTTGCATCATGTGCTGTTTGGGGACTATTTTTTTGAAGTGCCATCCTGTCTGACACTGCAGTGCCACTCCTAGATGGGCCAGGTGTTTGTGTTGGCCACTTGGTTCGCTTAGCTTAGTCATCCAGTGACCTCGGTGCAAATTTTAGGACTAAAATAACATTGTGAGGTGTGAGGTGTTCAGAATAGACTGAAAATGAGTGGAAATTATGGTTATTGAGGTTAATAATACTATGGGATCGAAATGACCCCCAAATTCTATGATTTAAGCTGTTTTTGAGGGTTTTTTGTAAAAAAAACACCCGAATCCAAAACACACCCGAATCCGACAAAAACTTTTCAGGGAGGTTTTGCCAAAACGCGTCCGAATCCAAAACACGGCCGCGGAACCGAATCCAAAACCAAAACACAAAACCCGAAAAATTTCCGGTGCACATCACTAGTCATCGGTGTCATTGACTCACTTAGTGACTCACAATATGTAGCAGCAGTGCCGTCTCTCTTTGTGCCCTACTTTTCTCCACCCCCGGAGGAGATGATGGTGAAGCAGTGCAGTGAGTTGTACAATACTATATAAATGTTATGAACCACAGGTAGTGGTTCATTCCTATTTTATGTTTATAGTTGTCTTGCAGGCCAGGTTTTCCTGTTGCTCTGGTTTAAGAATACTCTTGTTTGCTGCCGGTAATGAGTCTGTGTAATTGCAGCTTTTTCCCATGTGTTCAGCCTCACCTGTCTGTTGATTGCACCTCTCAGTTGTGCAGCAGGGCAGCTGCACGACATAATTAATTAAGACTCTCTGTTATATTCTGGCTCAGTGCAATTCACAGACGCTGGTGATATTTCCTGGGTTCCAGAGTTCTTGCGTTCTGAGCTAGTCCCTGCCAGTTCCTGAGCTCCTGTCTAGCAGTGTCTGTCTAGCTGCTTCCAGTGTTGGTTCCTATGTCGATTCCTGTGTCGGTTCCTGTGTCCTGCCGTGAAGTGTTCCTGTCCAGAAGTCCTGTGGCTTTGTCTGTGCCTAGTCGAGTTTCTGGCTTCTTGGTGTCCACCGGTCTGTCGTTTGGGATTCTGCCTGTCCTCCGGTTCTGAGAGTCTGTGTCGGCTACATTGGGGGTTCCTGTCCGTTTGCCAGTGTTTGTACCGGTTCCGTGAGTAGCGGCTTTGCCGCGTCCGTCGGCCTAGGCCGCAGTATTCTTTGGTTATATTTTGTTACTGGTGTTTTGCAGAGGGTTCCGCTTATGCTGTCACCGCCGGTACACAACAGTATTGTGTCGGCGAGTGGACAGCATTTCCTTGGTTGTTCTTTTCCTTTGGCGGCATGCCGCACATATATTTAGTTTTAGGGTAGTTAGTAGCCCCTAGCTTCCTGTTGTTTTAGTCAGAGGTCCCCTTGTTATTATCCTGTCTCGGTTCACGCCTTGTCTCACGCTAAGACCTGGGGGCATCGGAGTTGGACAGACATAATCCGCCCTTCAAACGCGACTGCCGTGGGCCCAAGAAACCATAGTCACTCAGGCGTGAACTGACCACACGGGTAAAACAACGGAGGTAGGGTGCTAGGGGCTATTTCCACACCACACCTTATTTCAGCGTCACGTTCTGGTGCTCAGGACTCACTACGCAACATCTCCCTTGTTCTGAGCACCAGGAACCTAACATTATCACCAGCCATACAACAAAAAAGAAATAAAGCTTTTTCTTTTTGGGCCCAGTCCAGTGTCTTGTCTAGAATCCAGTCCTGTCTAGAATTCAGTGTGCAGAATCCAGTCCGGTGTTTAAAAATCCAGCCCAGTCTTGTCTTGTCTAGTTTAAAAATCCAATCCAGTCCAGTCTTGTCTTGTCCAGAATCTTGTCTAGAATCTTGTCTTAGAATCTTGTCTTAGAATCATGTCTGGAATCATGTCTGGAATCATGTCTAGAATCTTGTCTAAGAATATTGTCTAAGAATCTTGTCTAGAATCTTGTCTTAGAATCGTGTCTAGAATCGTGTCTTGTCTTGTCTAGTTTGAAATCCTCCTATGCCTACTATGCAAGCCCTGCAAGCATCTCTCTCAGCCCTGAACTCTGCTTTTAGTGCTTTGAAACCTGAGCGGCTGGAAGTTTTGCAGCAATCCTTAAAGCAACTGCAAAACCTTCTGACCAAAATTTTGCTTATTTTGCCAGAAGTTGTTGAGAGTTCATCCTATAAAGAGACTCTTGCTCACAGTATGGTGACAAGTGAATCCTCAGGTTTAATTAAAGAGAAAAGGTTTAAACGTTTTCTGCGGCCCAGGCTCTCAGAAGAGGAGCGTCTGCGTCGCAGAAACTTAGATTTATGCCTATATTGTGGGGGTTTAGGCCACTATCTGCAGACCTGTGAGTTGCGCAAGCCAAAGTGTGGCGACAAGTCCTGCCCTCTGGCCAAGTTTAGTCAGGATACAAGATCTACTCCTGTCTCTACTGTGGCAGAGGTACTTGTCACACAACCCACACTAAAAAGCACTCTGTCCTATAATTGGGGTCCTTGGGCTAGGGAGCCCCATTATAGATTCAGGAACCAAAGGAGAATGTTTCTCTCCTCTCTTGATTTTCCTGTTGAAGCAGAGTTGCAAGCCCCTGGAGTGGTGCCCGATGCCCAGGGTCCTGGAGTGGTGCCCGATGCCCAGGGTCCTGGAGTGGTGCCCGATGCCCAGGGTCCTGGAGTGGTGCCCGATGCCCAGGGTCCTGGAGCGGTGCCCGGTGCCCAGGGTCCTGGAGCGGTGCCCGGTGCCCAGGGTCCTGGAGCGGTGCCCGGTGCCCAGGGTCCTGGAGCGGTACCCGGTGCCCAGAGTCCTGGAGCGGTACCCGATGCCCAGAGTCCTGGAGCGGTACCCGATGCCCAGAGTCCTGGAGCGGTACCCGATGCCCAGAGTCCTGGAGCGGTACCCGATGCCCAGAGTCCTGGAGCGGTACCCGATGCCCAGAGTCCTGGAGCGGTACCCAATGCTCTAGGTTATAGAGGGACATCGAATATTATAGCTCAGGTGTCAATACCAGAAGGGGTCTCAGAAGCTGTTACACCAGGTAGAGACTTGAAAAGCGCAACTCCAGAGAAGGTGTCTAAAACCATAGTTCTAGAAGGGAACTCGAGAAGCAAAACCCCAGAAGGGATCTTTGAAGTAATATCCCCAAGTGGGGTCTCGAGAGACAAAGCCCCAAAGAAGGGTCTAGAAGTCGCTTCCCCAGGAAAGGACTCAAGAGGCATAACGTTAGTGGAGGTTCTGAAGGTTATAGCTTCAGCAAAAGTCCCGGAAGTCATAGTCCCGGGAGAAGTTTCGATAATTATCGACTCAGAGAGGGAGGCCGACGGCTCGGTCCCAGTGAGGGAGGCCGACGGCTCGGTCCCAGTGAGGGAGGCCGACGGCCCGGTCCCAGTTAGGGAGGCCGACGGCCAGGTCCCAGTAAAAGAATCCGAGGTTCTGGCCCCAGCGGGGTTCCCGGAGGCCACTGCCCCAGCGGGGTTCCCGGAGGCCACTGCCCCAGCGGGGTTCCTGGAGGCCACTGTCCCGGGTGGGGTTCAGAAAGTCACTGCCCCGGGTGGGGTTCAGAAAGTCACTGCCCCGGGTGGGGTTCAGAAAGTCACTACCCCAGGTGGGGTTCCGAGGGCCACTGCCCCAGGTGAGGTTCCGAGGGTCACTGCCCCAGGTGGGGTTCAGAAAGTCACTGCCCCAGGTGGGGTTCAGAAAGTCTTAGCCTCGAGTAAGGTCAATAGTGACCAGATCCTAGCAAAGCACTCTAGTCAGTCAGATGGGAAGGAAGCAGATCCTGACTCTGTTGATATCTCAACATCTATAATCTTTGATGGGGACTTAGTCCAATTTCTGGCGCTTTACAAACACTATTACACCATTTTGTTGTTTAGACCATTTCTGGGCATCACTTCAGAGAACCTTGTGCTCTATCTGATATATTCCTTTAGAGGAGAGCCTTTTGAGTGGGCAACCAGCCTAATGAAAGCTGAAGATCCCATTCTTCAGGATCCCCCGGCATTCAGTGATGCAGTTATTAAGAGATATGGTTCCAAAGAAATTGGTTCAGGTTCCTCTAGGTCACCCGTCTTATCTGCTGAGAGTTCACCGTATTCTGTAAATTCGGCAAAAGAGTCTCAGCCCGTTGTTTTGACTGCAGGATGTGCTTTTCTCTCTTCTTCTAATAGTAGTACTTTGCCTGAAAGTTCAGCTCCCAAGGTTAAGAAACCAATCTCTGATTTGAACCCAGCCTTGCTGGGAGGTACCATCAGTTCAGACAATGTTTGGGGAATTACCTTGGTCAGACCTCAAGAACTTTGTAAAAAGAAGAAGAAGAAGAAAAAGAAATGATTATTGACTCTTGCCTTGTTAAAAAAAAAAAAGATTTTTTTTTTCTTTCTCTTTCCTTGTCTTGCGTCCAGTGGCCACCGTCAAGGGGGGGGGGGGGGGGCACCGTTACAAGCTGTTGTCACAGCTTGTTTCTGTTAGACCAGTGTGTCAGGTTTTTTTTTGTATCCCTTGTTTTGAAAAGTCTGAATTATGGGGTCCTTTGACCCCTCCTCAAGGGGGGGGGGGGGTAATGTTATGAGCCACGGCTGTGGCTCATTCCTGTTTTGCATTTTGGTTATGTATTTTATGTTATACTTCTGTTCATGTTCCACGTGGGTGTCATGGGGTGTTCGGAGCTCACCCTTAAGGAAAGGGTACTGTTATGAACCACAGGTAGTGGTTCATTCCTATTTTATGTTTATAGTTGTCTTGCAGGACAGGTTTTCCCATTGCTCTGGTTTAAGAATACTCTTGTTTGCTGCCGGTGGTGAGTCTGTGTAATTGCAGCTTGTTTGGTGTCAATTTTTGCAGATGATACCAAATTGTGTAAGGCTATAAATACAGAGGAGGATGCCGAGTCTCTTCAGAACGACTTAGTTAAATTAGAAGCATGGGCAGCCAAATGGAGAATGCGCTTCAACACAGACAAGTGTAAGGTAATGCACTGTGGTAACAAGAACATAAATTACACCTACCTACTAAATGGGGTAAAATTAGGGGATTCTGTACTGGAAAAGGACTTGGGTGTCCTCATAGATAGCAAGCTAAGCAGTAGTACCCAAAGTAGGACTGCAGCAAAGAAGGCTAATAAGATATTAGCATGCATAAAACGGGGTATTGATGCTAGGGACGAGAGTATTACACTCCCGTTATATAAATCACTAGTGAGGCCACACCTTGAATACTGTGTACAATTCTGGGCACCGTACTACAAAAAGGATATCCTGGAGCTTGAAACGGTACAGAGGAGGGCGACCAAACTAATTAAGGGCATGGAGACGATGGAATACAAGGAAAGGCTTGAAAGACTAGGCATGTTTACATTGGAAAAGCGGAGACTAAGAGGGGATATGATCAACATCTACAAATATATAAGGGGATAATACACAGAGCTTGCGCGGGACCTGTTTTTGGTTAGATCAACACAGAGGACTCGTGGACACTCGCTCAGGTTAGAGGAGAGGAGATTCCGCACAATACGGCGTAAAGGCTTTTTCACGGTAAGGACAATACATGTTTGGAATTCCCTGCCCGAGGGAGTTGTAATGGCGGAATCTGTCAACACCTTTAAGAATGGGTTAGATAAATTCCTAATGGATAAGGATATCCAGGGGTATGGTGCATAGTCATGCATTATAGTTACTATAAATAGGGATAAAATGTAATGGCTGACAGCAGCATCAGTCAGAAATTTTAGTCAAATCATCATGCATAGGAGACCACAAATAGGTTGAACTCGATGGACAATTGTCTTTTTTCAACCTCAGATACTATGTTACTATGTTCCCATGTGTTCAGCCTCACCTGTCTGTTGATTGCACCTCTCAGTTGTGCAGCAGGGCAGCTGCACGACATAATTAATTAAGACACTCTGTTATATTCTGGCTCAGTGCAATTCACAGATGCTGGTGATATTTCCTGGGTTCCAGAGTTCTTGCGTTCTGAGCTAGTCCCTGCCAGTTCCTGAGCTCCTGTCTAGCAGTGTCTGTCTAGCTGCTTCCAGTGTTGGTTCCTGTGTCGATTACTGTGTCGGTTCCTGTGTCCTGCCGTGAAGTGTTCCTGTCCAGAAGTCCTGTGGCTTTGTCTGTGCCTAGTCGAGTTTCTGGCTTCTTGGTGTCCACCGGTCTGTCGTTTGGGATTCTGCCTGTCCTCCGGTTCTGAGAGTCTGTGTCGGCTACATTGGGGGTTCCTGTCCGTTTGCCAGTGTTTGTACCGGTTCTGTGAGTAGCGGCTTTGCCGCGTCCGTCGGCCTAGGCCGCAGTATTCTTTGGTTATATTTTGTTACTGGTGTTTTGCAGAGGGTTCTGCTTATGCTGTCACCTCCGGTACACAACAGTATTGTGTCGGCGAGTGGACAGCATTTCCTTGGTTGTTCTTTTCCTTTGGCGGCGTGCAGCACATATGTTTAGTTTTAGGGTAGTTAGTAGCCCCTAGCTTTCTGTTGTTTTAGTCAGAGGTCCCCTTGTTATTATCCTGTCTCGGTTCATGCCTTGTCTCACGCTAAGACCTGGGGGCATCGGAGTTGGGCAGACATAATCCGCCCTTCAAACGCGGCTGCCGTGGGCCCAAGAAACCATAGTCACTCAGGCGTGAACTGACCACACGGGTAAAACAACGGAGGTAGGGTGCTAGGGGCTATTTCCACAACACACCTTATTTCAGCGTCACGTTCTGGTGCTCAGGACTCACTACGCAACATCTCCCTTGTTCTAAGTAAATTAACAGAGCTGAAGGGAATGATTGGGGATGTGATGATATGGGAGGTGATTGGTGGAGACATGATGTGGGAGGGCATGATGACGACAGTGGTGATTGATGAATGGTGCTAGCCGTGCTCCACTGAACATGGACTTGCCTGGATGCACACCCAGATCAAATGTGGCACGCCTCACTCATATTGTTTCCCGCCTCTCTCTTACATTCCTTTGCCTTGTGCGTCTTGTCAACACACACATTTATTTTCTACGCAGGTGTAACATAACTTATGGCTCTCTGTGGCAAAAGGCTGCTGGGAGTTGTTGTTCCCCCCCCCCCCTCCTCCCCCACTGTCATTGATACGGATGCTGGGTTTGCAAAGAAAAATGTGGACTATCAGGCTGGCAAGATGCCCCTGGGGCATGAAGTAGGGGGTTGGTAGTGCACCATGATTCATCCCTGTGGACATGGGACTCTTGAGTGAGGGGGCTTGGGGCATCCAGCATTGCACTTACAGTACAAACCATTGTGAAATGGGTGATCTCCATAAAAATACAGCTCTACCATCAGTCTTGTAGACCTCACTGTATATTTAGCATGTTACTGAATGACATACTCAAGGTATAAGCTGATATTTATAAACATATAAACATGTACCTGTTAAACAATCACAAAGCAGATTGCCTGCACTGGATACCATGAACTTCCTAATTGCTGGAAAATTAACACTATGTGAAAATGTAAAGTATAAAGGATTCCAATAACCTCAGACAGATGCTGGAGAGGATGTCCAGCCTCTGGCACCTTCTCTTGCATCTGGTGGGCCTGCCTGAAACTATTCAGATACGGGTTTGCCTTAAGAGACCTCATACTTTCAATTATTTCAATAAACCTTCTTCTATGTTCCAAATGCTATCTGTTGCCCCTGACCCGTCCCCCTCACCACAACTAAACATCAATCCAAGCTTCTCACACACATTACTCTAGCAGTGGCTTGCAGTGAGGTCAGTGGCTGGTGAGGCATGCCCACTAAAGCCGACGCTATGGCCGCTGCCAGAGGCGAGTTTAGACCTCATGGGGCCCTAAGCAACACACCAACTTTGGGCCCCCTTCCTCATACAATCCATAGCACTATATCCTGTCATCACCGCCCCTGGCTGTGCCTGCTGTGCTCGTGTCTCCTTCTACCTGCACTACAGCAGTAGGGGGCAGATTCTGGAACCTCCTTTTGAGCAGCATGGGGACAGACTCTGCTCACCTCCATTCTTCGCCAGCGGCAGCAGGTCTCCCAACAGCTGCGCTACTGCTGGGAGAGCTGCTGCTTGTGGTGGAAGCTGAAGACATGCAGAATAATTTCTGGCCAGCAGTACCAGTGTAGGAATGGGCTCTACCTGGCGCAGTTTAGGAACAGGCTGCAGGCAGGGAGGGTTTGGGGGGGTTGGAGATTAGGGTTAGGGTAATAACCTAACAGTTGTCTGGATCCTGCACATCGGGATGACGCTGTCAGTATTCTGACCATCATCATCTCAAGAGCCAGGATTCTGATACCATCCCTCACAGTGGTCGAAGTGGAAATTTTGAAGTGCATGTATGGAAAAGTGAAGGGTGCAATTATGTGAGCGCCGAAGGCGCAATCGCTCCGTATAAGGGTGCGTGTCCTTCAGTGTAGTTTACCACACTATATACCCCTTATACACCACAATAGTAGGACCCCTTATACTGTCTAGTACTGGTGCCCATTTCACTTTATACCACATAGTATATGTGGAAATTCACATTATAGCACGCGGTATGAGCCGAAATTCACATTATAGCACACAGAATGAGACCAAATTCACATTATAGCACACAGAATGAGCCAAAATTCACATTATAGCACACTGTGTGAGCCGAAATTCACATTATAGCACATGGAATGAGCCGAAATTCACATTATAGCACTCGGTATGAGCCGAAATTCACATTATAGCACATGGAATGAGCCGAAATTCACATTATGCCACATGGAATGAGAAAAAATTCAGGGAGAGTGACAGCAGGGATATAGAGACAGGGAGAGTAAAAGAGGGACAGGGAAAGTGACAGCAGAGACATAGGGACAGGGAAAGTGACAGCATAGACAAAGGGACAGGGAAAGTGACATAGAGAGGGACAGTGAAAGTGACAGTAGGGACAAAGGGACAGGGAGAGTGACATAGAGAGGGACAGGGAAAGTGACAGCAGGGACAAAGGGACAGGGAAAGTGACATAGAGAGGGACAGTGAAAGTGACAGTAGGGACAAAGGGACAGGGAGAGTGACATAGAGAGGGACAGGGAAAGTGACAGCAGGGACATAGGGACAGGGAGAGTGACATAGAGAGGGAAAGGGAAAGTGACAGCAGTGACAGAGAGAGGGATAGGGAAACTGACAGCAGGGACATAGGGAAAGGGAGAGTGACAGAGAGAGGGACAGGGAAAGTGACAGCAGGGACATAGGGACAGGGAGAGTGCCAGAGAGCAACAGGTAAAGTGACAGAATGGACATAGGGAAAGGGGAAGTGACAGAGAAAGGGACAGGGAAAGTGACAGTAGGGACATAGGGACAGGGAGAGTGACAGAGAGAGGGACAGGGAAAGTGACAGCAGGGACATAGGGACAGGGAGAGTGAAAAAGAGCGACAGGCAAAGTGACAGAAGGGACATAGGGACAAGGAGAGTGACAGCGAGGGAATACAGTAGGGACTAGGGAGAAAGAAAGGCAGCAGGGTAAGATTATCTCTTTAGCAGTGGCGGTGCTGAGGATGCTGTGGTCTGCGGTGCAGTGGATGAGGAGGCTGTGGTCGGCATGCTGCGGAGCAGGCAGAGGTGCAGAGAAGAACTGAGGGTGGAGGTGGCGCAGCAGAGGGCAGCGGCGGTGCAAGGAGGAGGAGGCTTTGGTCAGCGGCACTGCGGCTACTATGACCGCGTCGCTACTATTTCAAATCTGCCGCGGACCGGCAGCCAATCAAGAGCGGTACACCACAAAAGAGCCGCTTATACACGATACACCACAGAAGAGCCGCTTATACACGTTACACCACAGAAGAGACGCTTATACACGCTACAACACAGAAGAGACGCTTATACACGTTACACCACAGTAGAGACGCTTATACACGTTACACCATGGAAGAGAGGCTTATACACATCACACCACAGTAGAGACGCTTATACATGTCACACCACAGAAGAGCCGCTTATACACGATACACCACAGAAGAGACGCTTATACATGATTCACCACAGAAGAGACGCTTATACACATCTCCCTACTGAAGAGACGCTTATACACGATACACCACAGAAGAGACGCTTATACATGATTCACCACAGAAGAGACGCTTATACACATCTCCCTACTGAAGAGACGCTTATACACGATACACCACAATAGAGATGCTCATACACGATACACCACAGAATAGACTCTTATACACGATCTACCACAGGAGAGACGCTTATACATGTTACACCACAGGAGAGACGCTTATACACGTTACATCACAGGAGAGACGCTTATACACGTCACACCGCAGGAGAGACGCTTATACACGTTACACCACAGGAGAGACGCTTATACACGATACACCACAGAAGAGATGCTTATACACGATACACCACAAGAGAGACGCTTATACACGTTACACCACAGGAGAGACGCTTATACACATTACACCACAGGAGAGACGCTTATACATGTTACACCACAAAAGAGACGCTTATACACGATACACCATAGGAGAGACGCTTCTACACATTACACCACAGGAGAGACGCTTATACACGTTACACCATGGAAGAGAGGCTTATACACCACAGTAGAGACGCTTATACATGTCACACCACAGAAGAGCTGCTTATACACGATACACCACAGAAGAGCCGCTTATACACGTTACACCACAGAAGAGACGCTTATACACGCTACAACACAGAAGAGACGCTTATACACGTTACACCACAGTAGAGACGCTTATACACGTTACACCACAGAAGAGACGCTTATACACATCTCCCTACAGAAGAGACGCTTATACACGATACAGCACAATAGAGAAGCTCATACATGATACACCACAGAAGAGACGCTTATACACGATATACCACAGGAGAGATGCTTATACACGTTACACCACAGGAGAGACGCTTATACACGTTACACCACAGGAGAGACGCTTATACACGTTACACCACAGGAAAGTCACTTATACACGTTACACCACAGGAGAGACGCTTATACATGTTACACACCAGAAGAGATGCTTATACACATCTCCCTACAGAAGAGACGCTTATACACGATACACCACAATAGAGACGCTCATACACGATACACCACAGAAGAGACGCTTATACACGATATACCACAGGAGAGACGCTTATGCAAGATACACCACAGAAGAGATGCTTATACACGATACACCACAAGAGAGACGCTTATACACGTTACACCATGGAAGAGAGGCTTATACACCACAGTAGAGACGCTTATACATGTCACACCACAGAAGAGCCGCTTATACACGATACACCACAGAAGAGACGCTAATACATGATACACCACAGAAGAGACGCTTATACACATCTCCCTACAGAAGAGACGCTTATACACGATACACCACAATAGAGAAGCTCATACATGATACACCACAGAAGAGACGCTTATACACGATATACCACAGGAGAGATGCTTATACACGTTACACCACAGGAGAGACACTTATACACGTTACACCACAGGAAAGTCACTTATACACGTTACACCACAGGAGAGACGCTTATACATGTTACACACCAGAAGAGATGCTTATACACATCTCCCTACAGAAGAGACGCTTATACACGATACACCACAATAGAGACGCTCATACACGATACACCACAGAAGAGACGCTTATACACGATATACCACAGGAGAGACGCTTATACACGTTACACCACAGGAGAGACGCTTATACACGTTACACCACAGGAGAGACGCTCATACACTATACACTACAGAAGAGAAGCTTATACACGATACACCACAGGAGAGACGCTTATACATGTCACACCACAGAAGAGCCGCTTATACACGATACACCACAGAAGAGACGCTTATACATGATACACCACAGAAGAGACGCTTATACACATCTCCCTACAGAAGAGACGCTTATACACGATACACCACAATAGAGAAGCTCATACATGATACACCACAGAAGAGATGCTTATACACGATATACCACAGGAGAGATGCTTATACACGTTACACCACAGGAGAGACGCTTATACACGTTACACCACAGGAGAGTCGTTTATACATGTTACACCACAGAAGAGATGCTTGTACACATCTCCCTACAGAAGAGACGCTTATAAACGATACACCACAATAGAGACGCTCATACACGATACACCACAGAAGAGACGCTTATACACGTTACACCACAGGAGAGACGCTTATACACGATACACCACAGAAGAGACGCTTATACACGATACACCTTAGAAGAGACGCTTATACACAATACACCACAGGAGAGACGCTTATACACGTTACACCACAGGAGAGATGCTTATACACGTTACACCACAAAAGAGACGCTTATACACAATACACCATAGGAGAGATGCTTATATACGTTACACCACAGGAGAGACGCTTATACACTATACACTTTGGAAGAGAAGCTTATACACGATACACCACAGGAGAGACGCTTATACACGATACACCACAATAGAGACGCTTATACACGTTACACTATGGAAGAGCCGCTTGGGGGGAGGGATGGAGCTGAGGGGAGAGAAGGCAAAATAGCAGTATGGGGGGTGCTGCCGATGGGATGGGGGTAGGGGGAGTTTACAAGCTACTCACCAGTCACCAGTGTCTGTCAATAGCGGCTGTGGTCTCACACATTTCCAGATCCTGCGGCCAAGCCTCTGCAACATTTCCTGCGTTCCCTCTCACTGACAGCCCATCTCAGCTCAGCTGGCAGGTGGATGGTGGGTGGCAGTGAGGGGGGGGGGGGGGGGTTGATGAGCAGTGAGTGGCAGTGAGCTGGGGGTGATGAGCGGCGGTGAGTGGGGAGGGTGACCGGTGGTGAGCAGTGAGCGGCGGCGAGCTGGGGGTGATAAGTGTGGGGCGTGATGAACAGTGAGCGGCTGTGACTGGGGGTGATGAGCGGCGGGGGGGTGATGAACAGTGAGCGGCGGTGATCTGGGGGTGATGAGCGGCAGTGAGCGGGCGGGGTGATGAACAGTGAGCGGCGGTGAGCTGGGGGTGATGAGCGGCGGTGAGCGCGGGAGGGTGATGAGCAGTGACCGGCGGTGAGCTGGGGGTGATGAGCGGCGGTGAGCGAGGGGGTGATGAGCAGTGAGCGGTGGTGAGCTCGCGGTAATGAGCAGCGCGGCGGTGATGTGCAGTGAGCGGCGGTGAGCTGGGGATGATGAATGGCAGTGAGTGGGGGGGGGGTGACCGGTGATGAGCAGTGAGCGGCGATGAGCAGTGGGTGATGAGCGGCAGGGGGGTGATGAACAGTGAGCGGCGACGAGCTGGGGGTGATGAGCGGCGCGGGGGGGTGATGAGCAGTGTGCAGCGGTCAGCTGGGGGTGATGAGCGGCGGTGAGCGGGGGTGTGATGAGCAGTGAGCGGCGGTGAGCTGGGGGTGATGAGCGGCGGTCAGCGCGGGGGGGTGATGAGCAGTGAGTGGCGGGTGAGCTGGGGGTGATGAGTGGACAGCGAAAGTAGGCTGGACCCCAGGGTGAGCTCAAAATCTGGTGCCCAATCATCTTTGCATCAGTAACACGGGCGTGCTTTCATATGGGCTGAAAGCACGCCCCTGTCACTGTCACTGAGACACTTATACTAGTGCCGCTTATCGTGCTTCTTTTAATGGGCTTTTACAGCCACATCCTTGCCCCCTCCTCCCCCCCCCCCCCCCCCCCCGCTTACGGCCCTTCGTCATTATCCGCAGGAGGCACCACTCTCGGTGCCTCTAAAACAAATTTGAACTTATTTTATCATGTAAAAATGATTACAATAATATACAGCATATACTCATGACACAGAATATGGGGTATATTTACTAAGCTCCCGATTTTGACCGAGATGCCGTTTTTTCATCAAAGTGTCATCTCGGTAAATCTCGGTCATTTACTAAACACTAATCACGGCAGTGATGAGGGCATTCGTAATTTTTTGCTAGTTCAGGTAAAAAATTACGAATGAATACACCATCGGTCAAAACGCGGCTGTTTAAGTATGAATCTCGGTCATTTACTAAGAAGTGCAAAGCAAAAAAACACAAAACACTGCCGTGAAAAATTACAACTCGTAAAAAAGTCCTAAAAAAAAACAGACCTGCTTTTTTTATCCGTGATTTGAGATGCATGCAGGGATCCATGAGATCCGTGCATGTATATCAGTGGGAAGGGGTGTGAAAGTGCTTATTTTTGCTAAAAAAATTGCGTGGGGTCCCCCCTCCTAAGCATAACCAGCCTCGGGCTCTTTGAGCCGATCCTGGTTGCAGAAATATGGGGAAAAAAATGACAGGGGTTCCCCCATATTTAAGCAACCAGCATCGGGCTCTGCGCCTGGTCCTGGTCCCAAAAATACGGGGGACAAAAAGAGTAGGGGTCCCCCGTATTTTTAAAACCAGCACCGGGCTCCACTAGCTGGACAGATAATGCCACAGCCGGGGGTCACTTTTATACTGCGCCCTGCGGCCGTGGCATCAAAAATCCAACTAGTCACCCCTGGTGGGTACCCTGGGGGAGTGGGGACCCCTTCAATCAAGGGGTCCCCCCCCCCAGCCACCCAAGGGCCAGGGGTGAAGCCCGAGGCTGTCCCCCCCCATCCAATGGGCTGCGGATGGGAGGGCTGATAGCCTTTGTTGTAAAATAAAAGATATTGGCCCTCATTCCGAGTTGATCGGTCGCAAGGCGAATTTAGCAGAGTTACACACGCTAAGCCGCCGCCTACTGGGAGTGAATCTTAGCTTCTTAAAATTGCGACCGATGTATTCGCAATATTGCGATTACTAACTACTTAGCAGTTTCAGAGTAGCTCCAGACTTACTCTGCCTGTGCGATCATTTCAGTGCTTGTCGTTCCTGGTTGACGTCACAAACACACCCAGCGTTCGCCCAGGCACTCCCACCGTTTCTCCGGCCACTCCTGCGTTTTTTCCGGAAACGGTAGCGTTTTCAGCCACACGCCCCTGAAACGCCGTGTTTCCGCCCAGTAACACCCATTTCCTGATAAAGAGGAAAAGTGAACTCTGGCGCAACGGGACCAGTCAGCCCAATCACACCCCTAAACCTGCCCACAACACAGGTAGAGATACAATGAGAAAAGGAGTGAGGGAGTGTGATCAAAGGCGCCTAATAATTTAGGAGGAAAGTTTAGAAGTGATATACATAATAAAATATTAAATGAATAAACAAAGTTGCAATTATACTTAGGGGTTCTTTTAGATGCTCTCAATCAGTTATCCGTCTGTGGTATAAATCCTCAGAGAGTCCTCAATTGATATGTAGAAACAAAAAAATTTGAGAAAAAACAATGTGTAGTACAATTAATGAGTAAATGTCTTATAAAAATGGTGTCCAGAAAATGAGGCCCTGGTGAATGAGGGACTTGATAGTAGGAAGGATAGAATCTCGCCACCAAATTTTCCTAGAGTTCAAGACGTACCGAAACTCACATAGTGTATAGTAGGAGCAAACATATAACGGTATCTTTATTCGATCAAGTAATTTTAGGTACAGCGTACCTCACTCACATGTCCAGTAGATGTTCTCCACATATAAAGGTATCTTTCAAGGTCTTTAGAAAAAGTGGTCTAACGATGTAGATTTAAAATAAAAAGTTTTTATTTGACATGAGTCAAAATTAAAATTACAATTGATTACACTTGGACCTTATTCATCAGGTAAGAAATAGGGGTATAGGGAGATGTGATTGAAAACACTCCAATACAAGAGGGTAGTCCGGAATCCCCTCTGTAAAGCAAATACCTCCAGAAAACTAACCGACACGGTTGAAACGGCGTTGGTGCATGCTGAGAGTGGATTTTACACTTTTAAATTAGTTTTTGACCCTCTAAAGGTATTTTCTGGAGGTATTTGCTTTACAGAGGGGATTCCGGACTACCCTCTTGTATTGGAGTGTTTTCAATCACATCTCCCTATACCCCTATTTCTTACCTGATGAATAAGGTCCAAGTGTAATCAATTGTAATTTTAATTTTGACTCATGTCAAATAAAAACTTTTTATTTTAAATCTACATCGTTAGACCACTTTTTCTAAAGACCTTGAAAGATACCTTTATATGTGGAGAACATCTACTGGACATGTGAGTGAGGTACGCTGTACCTAAAATTACTTGATCGAATAAAGATACCGTTATATGTTTGCTCCTTCTATACACTATGTGAGTTTCGGTACGTCTTGAACTCTAGGAAAATTTGGTGGCGAGATTCTATCCTTCCTACTATCAAGTCCCTCATTCACCAGGGCCTCATTTTCTGGACACCATTTTTATAAGACATTTACTCATTAATTGTACTACACATTGTTTTTTCTCAAATTTTTTTGTTTCTACATATCAATTGAGGACTCTCTGAGGATTTATACCACAGACGGATAACTGATTGAGAGCATCTAAAAGAACCCCTAAGTATAATTGCAACTTTGTTTATTCATTTAATATTTTATTATGTATATCACTTCTAAACTTTCCTCCTAAATTATTAGGCGCCTTTGATCACACTCCCTCACTCCTTTTCTCACCACACCCATTTCCTGTCAATCACATTACGTTCGCCGGAGCGAAGAAAAAGCCGTGAGTAAAAATACTTTCTTCATAGTAAAGTTACTTGGCGCAGTCGCAGTGCGAACTTTGCGCATGCGTACTAAGCGGATTTTCACTGCGATGCGATGAAAAATACCGAGCGAACAACTCGGAATGAGGGCCATTGTTTTTAGTAGCAGTACTACAAGTCCCAGCAAGCCTCCCCCGCATGCTGGTACTTGGAGAACCACAAGTACCAGCATGCGGCGGAAAAACGGGCCCGCTGGTACCTGTAGTACTACCACTAAAAAAATACCCAAAAAAAGACAAGACACACACACCGTGAAAGTATAATTTTATTACTTACATACACACATACATACATACTTACCTATGGCCCCACGCAGGTCGGTCCTCTTGTCCAGTAGAATCCAAGGGTACCTGTTGAATAAATTATACTCACGAGATCCAGGGGTCCAGGCTCCTCGGCAAATCCAGGGTTAATCCACGTACTTGCCAAAAATAAAAAAACGGTGTCCCGACCACGAACTGAAAGGGGACCCATGTTTGCACATGGGTCACCTTTCCCCGAATGCAAGAAACCCACTTTGCCTTCTGGCTAAGTGGGTTTCTTCAGCCAATCAGGGAGCGCCACGTTGTAGCACTCTCCTGATCAGCTGTGTGGTCCTGTCCTCACTGACAGGCAGCACACGGCAGTGTTACAATGTAGCGCCTATGCGCTACATTGTAACCAATGATGGGAACTTTCAGCTCAGCGGTGACGTCACTTTAGGTCAACCGCAGGGCAGAAAGTTCCCATCATTGGTTACAATGTAGCACATAGGCGCTACATTGTAACACTGCCGTGTGCTGCCTGTCAGTGAGGACAAGAGCACACAGCCGATCAGGAGAGTGCTACAACGTGGCACTCCCTGATTGGCTGAAGAAACCCACTTAGACATCAGTCAGAGTGGGTTTCTGGCATTCGTGGAAAGGAGTCCCATGTGAAAACATGGGTCCCCTTTCAGTTCGTGGCTCGGCTTTCCGTTTTCTTATTTTATGCAAGTACGTGGATTACCCATGGATTTCCCGAGGAGCCTGGACCCCTGGATCTCGTGAGTATAATTTCTTCAACAGGTACCCCTTGGATTCTACTGGAGAAGAGGACCGACCTGCGTGTGAACATAAGGTAAGTATGTATGTATGTTTGTGTGGATGTATGTAATAAATCTTTACTATCACTGTGTGTGTGTCTTGTCTTTTTTTGGGTATTTTTTTAGTAGTAGTACTACAGGTACCAGCGGGCCCGTTTTTCCGTCGCATGCTGGTACTTGTGGTTCTCCAAGTACCAGCATGCGGGGGAGGCTTGCTGGGCCTTGTAGTACTGCTACTAAAAACAATATCTTTTCTTTTACAACAAAGGCTATCAGCCTCCCCATCCGCAGCCCATTGGATGGGGGGGGACAGCCTCGGGCTTCACCCCTGGCCCTTGGGTGGCTGGGGGGGGGACCCCTTGATTGAAGGGGTTCCCACTCCCCCAGGGTACCCCGGCCAGGGGTGACTAGTTGGATTTTTGATGCCACGGCCGCAGGGCACTATATAAAAGTGACCCCCGGCTGTGGCATTATCTGTCCAGCTAGTGGAGCCCGGTGCTGGTTTTAAAAATACGGGGGACCCCTACTCTTTTTGTCCCCCGTATTTTTGGGACCAGGACCAGGCGCAGAGCCCGATGCTGGTTGCTTAAATATGGGGGAACCCCTGTCATTTTTCCCCCCATATTTTTGCAACCAGGATCGGCTCAAAGAGCCCGAGGCTGGTTATGCTTAGGAGGGGGGACCCCACGCATTTTTTTTTATTATTTTACAGTGTTTAATTAAAAAAAAAAAAACCCCAGCACGGATCACACAGATCCGGCCGAGATTGATTGTAAAAAAAGTCGGCAGTGTTTTGCTAATCACTGCCGTAAAAATAGGTAAAAAACCACGAATGACATCGACATCGGAAGAAAAGAAAAACCCGAATACGACAGCTTAGTAAATCCATCGTAATCAATTCAAAAAGTTGCAGTTTTACACTGTCGATGTCATTCGTGATTGAACTTTGACCTTTTTTCGGAAATTACGAATCTTAGTAAATTTACCCCTATGTGTCATAAGTATCTTCTTTATATTATTGTAATCAATAATGACAAGGGAGAATGACAGGGAGGCCAACTGAAAATCTCCCTATTCCCTCTTTATTACAGCTGTGGTCCATCGATTATGGTAAATAGGGAATATATGATGCAACTAGTAATAATTCAGCAAAGTCGTTCTTTAAGTCAGGGGACCATGGCAGCTCAGCATGATGTTTCCTGTCTTATTCCTCTTAAAAACTTCCCCTGTTATTTGATTCACTGCAATTCCATAGATTTTCCTTCTCCACCTGTTCTCCATTCCGCCCTCCCACTACGCCACACGTTTCTTTCCTCACTCCCCAGTCTTTCTTCTTTGCCTTTTAATCTTCCCTCCTCCGAAATAAATTAAAACTCCCAAGTCATCATTTGTTCTGGATTCTCTACTTTAACCTTGCAATTGTTTTATGCATATTTTTATGTTGTCTACACTATGGGAGGGATTATGTAATAGGGTGTGAGATTCAGAAAGTGATAGATTTCATGAGAGTTCTCGTGCCATAAAGTGTTGCAGATACTGTACCAGTCCCCTCTTATCGAGCTGTTTGATGGTGATGTGCAGTGAAAGGCAACTGGAAAACAGATAAGAGTCATAATGCTTTTTCCAAAGCATTTGTTCCTCATTCTGTCATTATCAAGAATAGTGTGCTGCAAGCATTAACTGCTGACTAAAGCAGATGTTGCCGTAAGATTGGAGTTTAAAAAAATATTGATGTTGTTTAAAAAATTATTAAAGGGCCTTTGTTTATGTAAAAATTAATTAAAAACTAGTACGAAAAATATTAGGTCTTTTCAGATAGTTGGACTGATTCAGGGTTACATGCAAAGCTTCTTCGTCTACAGCCACATTGCAAGCTTGAGAATAGCTGCATCATCTCGATCAGCATACAATTATATCAGATGTATACTCCGTCAGAGCTGTATTAAGGCTTTGGGGAGCTAGTTTCACTTAAGACAGGGGGGCCTAAAGTCTTCCACACTAACTGGATGCGTCCTGGTTACGTGTAATTCTAATATTTATCTTTCTATATAAAATATAGATATATTTATACACACAAACATAACAATTTAAGAGTAGAGTGTCATATCTCTGGGAATGAGGTAGGAGAGAGGTAAGTCAGAGAATGGAGGCTGGACAGAGGATGCGGTGATTGTGGTGAAATGGCATAACCACAGACTGGCTAGCCTTCGCTCCCCACACGTCAGATAGCAATCACACAATTTGGCCATTGTCAAAGTCGTTCAGATCCTTACATTTGCCCATTTTTCCTGCTTCCAAGAAATGTAGTGAATATACTTTAATTGACTTAAGATTCCGCGTGCCACTGTTTGTGTCATACTGGTTGTTTATCGAGAGGCTTCCAGAGGGCATTGGAGCAATATCAACATGGAGGGAGAGTGCCGGTCCGCAGTGATATATACTGACATCACAGCCACATTACACAGCAGAGCTATACACCACTGACATCACAGCTACATTACACAGCAGAGCTATACACTGACATCACAGCTACATTACACAGTAGGGCTGCACACCAACATCACAGCTACATTACACAGCAGAGCTATACACTGACATCACAGCTACATTACACAGTAGGGCTGCACACCAACATCACAGCTACATTACACAGCAGAGCTATACACTGACATCACAGCTACATTACACAGTAGGGCTGCACACCAACATCACAGCTACATTACACAGCAGAGCTATACACTGACATCACAGCTACATTACACAGTAGGGCTGCACACCAACATCACAGCTACATTACACAGCAGAGCTATACACTGACATCACAGCTACATTACACAGTAGGGCTGCACACCAACATCACAGCTACATTACACAGCAGAGCTATACACTGACATCACAGCTACATTACACAGTAGGGCTGCACACCAACATCACAGCTACATTACACAGCAGAGCTATACACTGACATCACAGCTACATTACACAGTAGGGCTGCACACCAACATCACAGCTACATTACACAGCAGAGCTATACACTGACATCACAGCTACATTACACAGTAGGGCTGCACACCAACATCACAGCTACATTACACAGCAGAGCTATACACTGACATCACAGCTACATTACACAGTAGGGCTGCACACCAACATCACAGCTACATTACACAGCAGAGCTATACACTGACATCACAGCTACATTACACAGTAGGGCTGCACACCAACATCACAGCTACATTACACAGCAGAGCTATACACTGACATCACAGCTACATTACACAGTAGGGCTGCACACCAACAACACAGCTACATTACACAGCAGAGCTATACACTGACATCACAGCTACATTACACAGTAGGGCTGCACACCAACATCACAGCTACATTACACAGTAGGGCTGCACACCAACAACACAGCTACATTACACAGCAGAGCTATACACTGACATCACAGCTACATTACACAGTAGGGCTGCACACCAACATCACAGCTACATTACACAGCAGAGCTATACACTGACATCACAGCTACATTACACAGTAGGGCTGCACACCAACAACACAGCTACATTACACAGCAGAGCTATACACTGACATCACAGCTACATTACACAGTAGGTCTGCACACCAACATCACAGCTACATTACACAGCAGAGCTATACACTGACATCACAGCTACATTACACAGCAGAGCTATACACTGACATCACAGCTACATTACACAGTAGGGCTGCACACCAACAACACAGCTACATTACACAGCAGAGCTATACACTGACATCACAGCTACATTACACAGTAGGGCTGCACACCAACATCACAGCTACATTACACAGTAGGGCTGCACACCAACATCACAGCTACATTACACAGCGGAGCTATACACTGACATCACAGCTACATTACACAGTAGGGCTGCACACCAACATCACAGCTACATTACACAGCAGAGCTATACACTGACATCACAGCTACATTACACAGTAGGGCTGCACACCAACAACACAGCTACATTACACAGCAGAGCTATACACTGACATCACAGCTACATTACACAGTAGGGCTGCACACCAACAACACAGCTAC
Source organism: Pseudophryne corroboree (assembly GCF_028390025.1). Classification (NCBI taxonomy): domain Eukaryota; kingdom Metazoa; phylum Chordata; class Amphibia; order Anura; family Myobatrachidae; genus Pseudophryne; species Pseudophryne corroboree. The sequence goes on from NC_086449.1 coordinate 617,438,410, forward strand.
ATTACACAGTAGGGCTGCACACCAACATCACAGCTACATTACACAGCAGAGCTATACACTGACATCACAGCTACATTACACAGTAGGGCTGCACACCAACATCACAGCTACATTCCACAGTAGGGCTGCACACCAACAACACAGCTACATTACACAGCAGAGCTATACACTGACATCACAGCTGTTAGGCGCCGGGGTCCGCTCGTCGGTGCGGCCCGGCGCCTAGCAACCAGGGACGCCGTGCGCGTACAGCCGCCGGCTCCCTGGCAACGCTAGACGCCGGGCGCACGGAGCCGCTCAGACCCTAGCAACGGGGACGCCACGTTCGGGCCGCGTTCCCCGTTGCTGGGTCTTTTCTAATTGTATAATGGTGTGCTGGCCGTGCAGCATGCAAGCTGCACGGCATTACTTGTGATTACCCAGTCTGGCTCCTGATTGGGGAGCTCACAGTTATAAGCACCCTTTGGACTTCTCACAGACGCCGGTGATAGCTTCCTGTTTGCCTGTGTTGGTTACAGAGAGTTTCCAGTCCTGCTCTATCCGGTTGTTCCTGTCCTCAGTGATCCTGTACTCGGAAATTGTCATCTGTTCCTGGAGTCTGACCGAGCACCTTTAACATCCTGTGGTGTTCGTGAGTCGCGGCGTAGCCGTGTGTTGCGGCTTGACCGCTTACTGTTTATTATTTTGTATCTTTGTGTTCTGGAGCTTTTGCGGAGGATTCCGCTCCCCCTGATCCACTCTGGTATCCAGCGGTGCTGGATAGGAGTTACGGATCAGTGGATCTTTGGTTGTCCTTTTCCCTGGCGGCTAGTCCGCACATACTTTTTGGTTTAGTTAGTTAGCTTGTAACCCCTGGCCTGGTTGCTTAGTCAGAGGGCCCCTTGTTATCACCCTGTCTTGGATTTCCCTTTGTCTCCCATTAAGACCTGAGGGGGCATCGGGGTTGGGCAGACATAATCCGCCCTTCGAACGCGGCTGCCATGGGCTCAAGCAACCATAGTCTCGCAGGGGATTTCTGATAACACGGGCGAGACAACGGAGTTAGGGCGCCAGGGGTTACTAGGCTCTCCTGCTCCCACAACCAGTATATCTTTCCAGTACTCAAACCTCTGCCATAAGATCTCCTCTGGTCTGGAGTACGGGAATCATAACATTATCACCGGCCAGACTAAATTTAAAATTAAACAGGAGTTAATTTTTTCCCTTGTTCAGTTGGGAGATTTGTCGGCCTCATGAATCCCACCGGTGTCGGGCCAAATCCTGGCCAGCTTCTAGTTAGCCAGATTCAAGAGCTTACTCAGATGGTTCAGGATCTGTCCCTTCGGGTGAGGTCACAGGAAGATCTGTTACGGACTTCCCCGAGGGTCATTCCTGAACCAAAAATGCATCTGCCTGACCGTTTTTCTGGGGATAGAAAACAGTTTTTTAATTTTAAAGAGTCTTGTAAACTTTATTTTCGTTTGAGACCAGTCTCCTCAGGTACGGAGGCTCAGCGGGTTGGAATTATTATTTCTCTGCTTCAGGGGGATCCTCAGACCTGGGCTTTTGGTTTAAAGACAGACGATCCGGCTTTATTTTCTGTAGACGCCTTTCTAAAGTCTTTAGGGCTATTGTATGACGACCCTGATAGAGAGGCATCCGCCGAGAGTCAGTTGCGTGCTCTCAGACAGGGTAGGAATCCCGCAGAGATTTATTGTACGGAGTTTCGCCGTTGGTCGAACGACTGTGGATGGAATGACCCAGCCCTGCGCAGTCAGTTTCGCCTCGGCTTATCTGAGTCTATAAAAGACAGTCTCCTTCAGTATCCCGCTCCTGAGACTCTCGATAAACTCATGGAGCTCTCTATTAAGATTGATCGTCGGCTCAGAGAGCGGAGGGCTGAAAAAGGAGCATCTGTCGGGTCAACTCCTTGTGTTTTTTCCATCCCTGTGGACATAGAGGAGCCTATGCAGATAGGTCTCTCCAAACTGTCTCCTGAAGAAAGAACCAGAAGGCAAAGTTCTGGTCTTTGTTTATACTGTGGAGGTAAGGGACATTTTGCCCGTAGTTGTCCGAACAAGTCGGGAAACGTCTCGACCAAGTGAATTGTGAGGGGGTTCACTTTGTTCTGCAGCTTATCTCCTCAAATAATTCACTGTTAGTCCCAGCTAAAGTTTCCTTTGGCAGCCTCTGTTCCTCGGTCTCTGTTTTTGTGGACAGTGGAGCTGCAGGGAACTTTATGGATTTGACATGGGCCAAGACCTTAGGTATTCCTCAGTTAGCCTTGGGTAGGTGTATCACCATGCATGGTTTAGATGGGAGTCCCTTGTCCAATGGGGTTATTTCTCTCTGTACACCTCCTGTTCTACTCTCGGTAGGAGCTCTGCATTCTGAAAAAATTGAGTTTTTCCTCACCCATTGCCCAGCAGTTCCAGTGGTTCTGGGTCACCCTTGGCTGGCCTTTCATAATCCCATCATTGATTGGCAGTCGGGGGAGATCTCACAATGGGGTACCATCTGTAATAAGGAATGTATTACGCTTCCCATCAGAATAGCTGCTGCCATTCCCGCACCCATTCCTGTGGAATACCAGGATTTTGTTGATGTTTTTTCCAAGGGCAATGCGGATATTCTGCCTCCCCATAGGCCTTATGATTGTGCTATTGAGCTAATTCCTGGTGCCACTTTGCCTAAGGGAAGGTTATATGCATTGTCCGGACCTGAAACTGTGGCCATGAATGAGTATGTTAAAGAAAGCCTAGGGAAAGGATTTATCAGGCCATCTAAATCCCCTTTAAGTGCAGGCTTCTTCTTCGTAGAGAAGAAGGATGGTTCACTCAGACCCTGCATTGACTTTAGAGCCTTGAATAAAATCTCAGTAAAAAATACTTACCCTCTGCCACTGATCTCTGTCCTCTTTGATCAGCTACGTTCGGCTGTGATTTTTTCTAAGATTGACCTGAGAGGAGCATATAACCTCATCAGAATCAAGTCAGGGGATGAGTGGAAAACGGCATTCAGTACTCAGTCAGGCCACTATGAGTATCTGGTTATGCCATTCGGCCTGTCTAACGCTCCGGCAGTTTTCCAGGATCTCATTAACGATGTGCTCCGTGAATTTCTTGGAAAATTCGTTGTAGTCTACTTAGACGATATTTTGATTTATTCTGACTCTGTAGAACAACATGTTACCCAGGTGCGTCAGGTTCTAAAAAAATTACGTGAAAATCACCTATATGCCAAGCTGGAGAAGTGTGAATTTCATGTCACGGAGGTATCCTTTTTAGGATACATTATTTCCCCTCGGGGATTCCGTATGGAACCAAAGAAGCTCCAAGCCATCCTTAGTTGGGCGCAACCCACCAACTTAAAAGCAATTCAGCGCTTTTTAGGGTTTGCGAACTACTATAGAAGATTTATTCACTCTTTCTCTGACCTAGTTGCTCCCATTGTGGCACTGACTAAGAAGGGAGCGGATCCTACCAATTGGTCACGTGAAGCCGAGCTATCTTTTCAGGCCTTGAAACAAGCCTTTGTCTCAGCCCCTGTCCTCAGACACCCCAACCCAGAATTGCCTTTCATTGTTGAGGTTGATGCCTCAGAGGTTGGAGTAGGGGCTATCCTATCTCAGAAGGATCCGGATTCCCTTGAATTACACCCTTGTGCCTTTATGTCCAGAAAATTCTCTTCTGCTGAATCCAACTACGATGTTGGTAACCGGGAATTGCTGGCTATTAAATGGGCTTTCGAGGAGTGGAGGCATTGGCTTGAGGGAGCGACTCATATCATTTCAGTTTTGACTGATCACAAAAATCTTCAATACATTGAATCAGCTAAACGACTGAATGCCCGGCAGGCTCGTTGGGCTTTATTTTTTACTCGTTTCAAATTCATTATCACCTTCAGGCCAGGTTCCAAGAATACCAAGGCAGATGCCCTGTCACGCAGTTTTCTTCCAGTTCAAGACAACAGTCCTGTTACTCCCATACTTCCGTCTTCAGTCATTCGGGCAGGCCTCACACAGGATTTATTTACCCAGTTAAAGCTGCTTCAACATCAGGCTCCTGGAAATACTCCTGCTGGTCGTCTTTTTGTCCCTGAGTTTTTGAGAGCAACTGTTTTGACGGAGTTTCATGATAGCAAAGTTGCCGGGCATCCGGGAATCGCTAAGACTTTGGAATTAGTCTCCCGCTCAGTATGGTGGCCTGGTCTTTCCAAAGACATTAAGGAGTTTGTTTTTTCGTGTCAGGTCTGTGCACAGCATAAAATTCCCCGTTCTTTGCCTATCAGTCAGCTTATGCCCTTGAATGTTCCTCTTAGGCCATGGTCTCATATCTCCATGGATTTTGTGGTGGACCTCCCTCTGTCAGCCGGATGCCGAGTCATATGGGTGGTAGTGGACCGTTTTAGTAAAATGGCCCATTTCATTGCTCTTCCCCGATTGCCATCTGCCCAGGGATTGGCAGTCTTGTTCCTCCGCCATGTTTTCAGACTCCATGGGTTACCCACTGATATTGTTTCCGATCGGGGTCCACAATTCATTGCACAGTTTTGGAAATCTTTTTGTGTCTCATTGAAGATGAAATTATCTTTAACGTCAGACTACCATCCCCAATCCAACGGGCAGACTGAGCGAGTTAATCAATCACTAAAACAATATTTGCGGTTGTACTCGGCCAAACTCCAAAATGACTGGTCTGAGTTTCTTCCATTGGCGGAGTTCGCTTACAATAATGCCTGTCATTCCTCCACCAATGTGTCTCCATTTTTTGCAGTTTTTGGTTTTCACCCCAGAGCTAATTCCTTTTTTCAACATTCCTCTGTCTCCTCACTGACCTTGACCTCTCATCTTAGGCTCATTTGGAGAAAAGTGCACCTGGCTCTCAGAAAAGCGGCATTTCAGGAAAAGAGATTTTCTGACAGGCTCCGGCGGCCGTGCACTTTTAAAGTAGGAGATAGGGTGTGGTTGTCGACTCGCAACATTAAACTTCGACAAACCTCAGCCAGATTGGGTCCTAAATTTATTGGACCATTTCACATTATCAAAAAAGTCAATCCAGTTGCCTTCCGGTTACGTTTACCAAAAACTTTACGGATCGGAAATACTTTCCATTGCTCATTGCTGAAACCATATGTTTCGTCCAGTAGATTTCCTCGTAAGATATCTCAGGGGAGATCACCAATAGTTGTACAGGGTCAGCAGGAGTTCTTGGTGGAGAAGGTTCTCGATTCCAAGTTGTCCCGGGGTCGGCTTTATTTTTTGGTGCATTGGAGAGGTTATGGTCCAGAAGAAAGGTCTTGGGTCCTGGATAAGGATCTCCATGCCCCGAGGCTCAAGAGGGCATTTTTTTGAGAATTTCCTCGGAAACCGGGCTTTAGGGGTTCCTTGACCCCTCCTCAAGGGGGGGGTACTGTTAGGCGCCGGGGTCCGCTCGTCGGTGCGGCCCGGCGCCTAGCAACCAGGGACGCCGTGCGCGTACAGCCGCCGGCTCCCTGGCAACGCTAGACGCCGGGCGCACGGAGCCGCTCAGACCCTAGCAACGGGGACGCCACGTTCGGGCCGCGTTCCCCGTTGCTGGGTCTTTTCTAATTGTATAATGGTGTGCTGGCCGTGCAGCATGCAAGCTGCACGGCATTACTTGTGATTACCCAGTCTGGCTCCTGATTGGGGAGCTCACAGTTATAAGCACCCTTTGGACTTCTCACAGACGCCGGTGATAGCTTCCTGTTTGCCTGTGTTGGTTACAGAGAGTTTCCAGTCCTGCTCTATCCGGTTGTTCCTGTCCTCAGTGATCCTGTACTCGGAAATTGTCATCTGTTCCTGGAGTCTGACCGAGCACCTTTAACATCCTGTGGTGTTCGTGAGTCGCGGCGTCGCCGTGTGTTGCGGCTTGACCGCTTACTGTTTATTATTTTGTATCTTTGTGTTCTGGAGCTTTTGCGGAGGATTCCGCTCCCCCTGATCCACTCTGGTATCCAGCGGTGCTGGATAGGAGTTACGGATCAGTGGATCTTTGGTTGTCCTTTTCCCTGGCGGCTAGTCCGCACATACTTTTTGGTTTAGTTAGTTAGCTTGTAACCCCTGGCCTGGTTGCTTAGTCAGAGGGCCCCTTGTTATCACCCTGTCTCGGATTTCCCTTTGTCTCCCATTAAGACCTGAGGGGGCATCGGGGTTGGGCAGACATAATCCGCCCTTCGAACGCGGCTGCCATGGGCTCAAGCAACCATAGTCTCGCAGGGGATTTCTGATAACACGGGCGAGACAACGGAGTTAGGGCGCCAGGGGTTACTAGGCTCTCCTGCTCCCACAACCAGTATATCTTTCCAGTACTCAAACCTCTGCCATAAGATCTCCTCTGGTCTGGAGTACGGGAATCATAACAACAGCTACATTACACAGTAGGGCTGCACACCAACATCACAGCTACATTACACAGTAGGGCTGCACACCAACATCACAGCTACATTACACAGCGGAGCTATACACTGACATCACAGCTACATTACACAGTAGGGCTGCACACCAACAACACAGCTACATTACACAGCGGAGCTATACACTGACATCACAGCTACATTACACAGCAGAGCTGTACACTGACATCACAGCTACATTACACAGTAGGGCTGCACACCAACATCACAGCTACATTACACAGCAGAGCTATACACTGACATCACAGCTACATTACACAGTAGGGCTGCACACCAACATCACAGCTACATTACACAGTAGGGCTGCACACCAACATCACAGCTACATTACACAGCGGAGCTATACACTGACATCACAGCTACATTACACAGTAGGGCTGCACACCAACATCACAGCTACATTACACAGCAGAGCTATACACTGACATCACAGCTACATTACACAGTAGGGCTGCACACCAACAACACAGCTACATTACACAGCAGAGCTATACACTGACATCACAGCTACATTACACAGTAGGGCTGCACACCAACATCACAGCTACATTACACAGTAGGGCTGCACACCAACAACACAGCTACATTACACAGTAGGGCTGCACACCAACATCACAGCTACATTACACAGCAGAGCTATACACTGACATCACAGCTACATTACACAGTAGGGCTGCACACCAACATCACAGCTACATTACACAGTAGGGCTGCACACCAACAACACAGCTACATTACACAGTAGGGCTGCACACCAACATCACAGCTACATTACACAGTAGGGCTGCACACCAACAACACAGCTACATTACACAGTAGGGCTGCACACCAACATCACAGCTACATTACACAGCAGAGCTATACACTGACATCACAGCTACATTACACAGCAGAGCTATACACTGACATCACAGCAACATTACACAGCAGAGCTATACACTGACATCACAGCTACATTACACAGAAGAGCTATACACTGACATCACAGCTACATTACACAGCAGAGCTGTACACTGACATCACAGCTACATTACACAGTAGGGCTGCACACCAACATCACAGCTACATTACACAGCAGAGCTATACACTGACATCACAGCTACATTACACAGTAGGGCTGCACACCAACATCACAGCTACATTACACAGCGGAGCTAGACACTGACATCACAGCTACATTACACAGTAGGGCTGCACACCAACATCACAGCTACATTACACAGCAGAGCTATACACTGACATCACAGCTACATTACACAGTAGGGCTGCACACCAACAACACAGCTACATTACACAGCAGAGCTATACACTGACATCACAGCTACATTACACAGTAGGGCTGCACACCAACATCACAGCTACATTACACAGTAGGGCTGCACACCAACAACACAGCTACATTACACAGTAGGGCTGCACACCAACATCACAGCTACATTACACAGCAGAGCTATACACTGACATCACAGCTACATTACACAGTAGGGCTGCACACCAACATCACAGCTACATTACACAGTAGGGCTGCACACCAACAACACAGCTACATTACACAGTAGGGCTGCACACCAACATCACAGCTACATTACACAGCAGAGCTATACACTGACATCACAGCTACATTACACAGCAGAGCTATACACTGACATCACAGCAACATTACACAGCAGAGCTATACACTGACATCACAGCTACATTACACAGAAGAGCTATACACTGACATCACAGCTACATTACACAGCAGAGCTGTACACTGACATCACAGCTACATTACACAGTAGGGCTACACACCAACATCACAGCTACATTACACAGCAGAGCTATACACTTTTAATATCGCCGTGGACGTCGCTGCGGGACTCCGGAGGGATGAGTATTTAGAAAATGGGTGCAGCGTGTGCGGCGGGGGCTCCCTCTGGACTCAGGGGCCCGTGTGCACCGCGCACACTTCACCCATTATAGAGACGCCAGTGCACCTACATTACACAGCAAGGCTACATGATGCATGCTGATATCACATAGTATAGTGCGGTGATGCGTATATTTATATTGTAGTGAGAGGGATTGTGTCTCACGTCTCACTACAATTGCCCACACATTCTGGTGGGATCAGCTCCCTCTTAGGGAGAAGAAAGCAACACCTGCACATTCTGCACAGCTGCAACTGGAGACACAGAGGTCCGGGTTTTCCAGCTCATCAAGAGACAGCAGGAAGTCAGATGCAGGGGAAGAATTAAAACTCCCAAACACCCACAGTGCCTATTAGAGGCCAATGAGCAGGGATCAGTTTGCAGTGCCATAGACTATGGCATTGGCCGTGCCAGAGAGCATGACATATGTGTGGCTGCAAGCCACTACAGAGGACTGATGATGGAGCACAAGAAGTGCTAGGACTTTTTATGTTTGTTTTTATTTTTCTGTTTGTACCTGTGTGACCAGGCCCAAGGCTGAATATACTCTGCACAGCATCTGCTACCAGTAAAGGTGCTGTGTTGTAACCGTAATATCTGCCTGCGAGCCCTTATTTCAAGTACCCATGTTACTTAAAAGTAACGATCAAGTCTGCCATTACTACACTCTCAGACAGGGAATTCCAAATACATGTTGTCCTTACTGTGAAGAAACCTTTCCGTCTCAGGCTGCAAAATCTTCTCTCCTCTAACCTAAGCGGGTGTCCGTGTGTCCTTTGTGTTGATCTTACCAAAAACAAATCCCTTGCTATATCTGTGTATTGTCCCCTTATATATTTGTAAATGTTAATCATGTCCCCTCTAAAGGTACGTTTTTCCAGTGTAAACATGCCTAGCCTAACTAGCCTTTCCTCGTATTTTAGCGTCTCCATCTCTTTAATCAATTTGTTTGCCCGTCTCTGAACCTTTTCTAGTTCCAGGATATCCTTTTTATAGTATGGTTCCCATAATTGTGCACAGTATTTGAGATGTGGTCTCACTAGTGATTTATATAATGGGAGTATAACACTCTCGTCCCTTGCATCAATTCCCCGTTTTATGAATGATAATACCTTGTTTGCTTTTTTTTTGCTGCAATCCTACTTTGGGTATTACTGTTAAGTTTGTTATCTATGTGAACACCTAGATCTTTTTCCAATATAGAATCCCCTAGTTTTTCCCCATTTAGTGTGTAAGTGGTATGTTTGTGCTTGCTTCCAAAGTGCATTAACTTACATTTGTCTATACTTAACCTCATTCTCCACTTTGCTGCCCATGCTTCCAGTTTAAATAAATTGCTCTGAAGAGACTCAGCATCCCGCTGTGAGTTTATAACCTTACACAGTTTGGTATTGTCTGCAAAAATGGACACCTTGCTCTCTAGTCCCACCTCTAGATCATTTATGAAGATGTTGAACAGTAGTGGTCCAAGTACAGACCCCTGTGGCACACCACTTAGTTCTTCAGTCCATTTTGAAAAAGTTCCATTTACCACCACTCGCTGCTCCCTTTTATCCAACCAATTTCTAACCCAAGTGTATATTGTGCTCCCTAGCCCAAGTTCTCTTAATTTATAGATAAGTCTCATGTGCGGTACTGTATTGAAAGCTTTAGCAAAGTCTAAAAAGATTACATCAACCTCCGTACCCTGATCTAGGTTCGCACTAACTGTTTCATAAAAGCCTATTAAGTTAGTTTGACGTGATCTATCCTTCACAAATCCATGTTGGTTCCTATTAATAACCTTATTGGTTTCAAGGAACTCCTGTATTCTATCCCTTAGAATACCCTCCAGTACTTTCCCCACTATAGATGTAAGACTTAAAGGTCTATAATTACCAGATTCAGAATTACTTCCCTTTATAAATATTGGCACTAATTCCGCTATACGCCAGTCTTTGGGATCCATGCCTGAAGTAAGTGAGTCAATGCAAATCAGATATATGGGTCTTGCTAATTTGGATTGTAGCTCCATGAGAACCCTTGGGTGAATTCCGTCGGGACCAGAAACGTGTATATATATATATATATATATATATATATATATATATATATATATATATTCCAGAAGCAGTCGGCACTCTGTTTTGCAAAATAACAGGCTTCAGTGCACAATAGTAGAGTACGATGACTTATCGTCATATAAAAACATTGTCATTCACCCTGCAGATAAGGACTGGGCGATTGTCATCCAAAATACAGAAATTTATAGTGCAGCGATTATTTCACAATTGGTGGATCCTGATGTATATATGACACTAACTAGGGCCCCTACTGTTGATTATCAACTAGAACTTAATCGAGATCTATAATCAGCAATGGAAAAAAATATGATCTCAAAAAAAAAATTGTGAAGCCCTTATGGTACAGTATCCGGGATCAGTACGCAATCCCGCCAGACGGGATCCAGGCGGTCAGAATACTGACACTGGGATACCAACTGATACAATCCCGACAGGGGGGCGAGCGCAATGCAGCCCCTTGTGGGCTCGCTATGCTCGCCATGCTGCGGGCACACTCATTTATTCTCCCTTTATGGGTGTCGTGGACACCTACAGAGGGAGAATATGTCGGGATTGTGCCAGTCAGGATCTCGGTGTCGGTATTTTGACCGCCGGGATTCCGTCCAACGGGATCTTGACCGCATCCCCAGTATCCGGTAGTCCCCATTTTATACACAGTCTCAAAATTACATAAAAACAACACTAGGCGCCTAGGCCTCCCTATTATTTCAGCCCATAATTTACTATTTCACTACCTCTTTTCTTAATAAATTGTTGAAATTCAAAGAGGTTCCTCCCAATACACTCATGTGTTGTCTAGATGTGTCCAGTCTATACACATCTATACCTTGAAAACTTTTTACCTTGTTCTGTATTCAGTCATGACCTGTTCCTCCAGCTATTAGAATTGACGTTAAGTAGGAATTATTACCTCTTTGACTGACAATTCTATCTTGAGCTATGAGGGTATGCCATAAGTTCATCCGTGGCCCCTTCATATGCCAATATTTTTATGTTTGCACAGGAGTATAGGATGTTCCTTAATAATCCAAATGTCAACCACTATTTACTCTTGTACACCAGATATATAGATGACATTTTTATGCTATGGTCTCAAGGTGTTGAGAGGTTTGTGGACCTTATGGAGAAAATCAATAACTTGGATTCTCCCATAAAATTCACATATGTACATAGTACTGTTGAAGCTGTTTATTTGGCTGTAAAAATGTATCTTAAAGATGGTTGCTTTGACACAGTAGTGCATCATAAATTAACAGATAGAAATACATTTCTTACAGCATCTAGTCATCACCCAGTGGCCTTATAGAAAGGTCTAACTAGATCACAGATGATGCGGTGTCCCTGCATCACCGGTGATCATAATGAAGTGTGAGAGCAACTTGATGCTCTGATTGAAAATTTGTGTCCAGGGGTTATGGCTTGAAAACTCTTCTGAAATAGAAGCAGGGAATTCTTCTTAAATTCAGAGGGGAATTATTATGACTGTCCATTAGACAGAATGAGAAAATTATTCCATGGGCATTAGACTTTACAATTGCTACTCCTATTATTAGACATGCCAAACAGGCACTATGACCCATTCTTTAATCGGACCCAGATCTTCCATGCTTTAAAGAATTAAGACCAGTAGTACCAATCAGGAGAGGTCACAATCTTAGTGACAGATTGGTACACACAGATATCACAGGTTGGGATAATTCCCCTCCCGGAAATGTGTACATCAAACCGCCTGGCTGCTATAAATGTAACCGATGTACGACTTGTAATCACATAATTGCGTGCAAATCCTTTAAACGCCCCCATGTAAACAAAACATATGATATTCGCTATGTCCTCTTGTGTACTTCATCTTTTGTAGTTTACCTTGTGATATGCCCCTGTGGCCTCTATTACGTGGGTCAAACCACTTGCAAATTTAGTGAGAGGATGACGGCCCATAGCTCTGCTATACTTTTAACATTATTGGGTCACAAAATCAATCAACCTGTAGCAAAACATTTTAAGGAATTGGGTCATTCTTTGTCATAACTGAGACACTTTATTATTGATCACGTCCCACATTCTATCAGCGGGGGTGGTAGAACTAAAGCTCTACTAATAAAAAGAGTCAAAATGGATTGAGACTTTGAACTATCTTTTCAAATGGTCTCAATGGAACATGCTTTAATTGTCCTGTTTTTGACATATTACTGTGATGTATTTGATTTGCTTAAATGTTTGTATTTTGCTATTTGGGTTTCTAATAATACTTTTATGTGTTTCTTTTTTTACATTAATGTTTATACTTTAATCTGTGGTTTACCGTTTACATACTCCAGCTGCCCTGCAGGCAATATGGACCTCCTCCGATGTATGTACACCTGACAATACTGTGGAACGCGGAAGCTCAGCCAGTGTAACGCAAGTGCTGCTGTTCCCATGGCAATCAGAACAGCAAAACTGGAAGTGCTGCTATGTGTACAGTAGAGATGAGGGTTCCTGATTGTCTGCATGGCTGCAGGTGAGTATCTTGTTTGTTTAATCTACAGGCTGTGACCCCGAAAACGTTAGATGATGTAACTGGTCTAATACAGATTGTTTGCTTGCATAAGTCTCCAGAGTGCCTTTTTCTATTGGATATATATATATATATATATATATATATAACAGTATCCAAACCCGGCACTCACTGAGGGAAGCGCAGTCCCACGGGTATAACTTACTGGTGTGCCATCCTAGAGATATACAAATCCCATATGCATGACATAACAGATGAGGCAGCACTACCAGTTTGAAAAGTGAAAAATCTTTAGTGATTCATCAACGTTTCAGGGGGTCTCACCTGATGACGGGGTGATGATAGGGTGAGACCCCCGAAACGTCGATGAATCACTAAAGATTTTTCACTTTTCAAACCGGTAGTGCCGCCGAATCTGTTATGTTTTATATATATATATATATATATATATATATATATGCGGCACTCACCAGACTTTTTCATGAAAATAAAATCGTCCTTTATTACATCCTACGTTTTGGGGATGCCTATATTTCAAGTTTATATAAGTCATTCTGCAGAGACTCCACATCTTTTTCTGAATTAATTACCCTACACAGTTTAGTATCATCTGCAAAGATTGACACTGTGCTTTCCAGGCCTATTTCTAGGTCATTGATAAATATATTGGACAGTAGTGGCCTGAGCACGGACCCCTGTGGTATTCCGCTGAAAACCGGTGTCCAGCTTGAGGACTTCCCCTTGACCACTACTCACTGTACCCTGTTTTCCAGCCAGTTGCTTATCCATGTACAAATAGTTTTTCCTAGGCCAAGCTCTTTTAATTTGATGATCAGTCTCCTGTGAGGCACTGTATCGAAGGCTTTTGCAAAATCTAAGTAGACCACATCCACTGCTTTTCCTTGGTCAAGATTGTCGCTCACTTCCTCGTAGACGTTAACTAAGTTAGTTTGACATGATTTGTCCCTCACAAACCCATGCTGGTTCTTGCTAATAATCTTAGTGGTCTGCAGATACTCCTGTATACTGTCCCTTAGAATTCCTTTCAATATTTTTCCCACTATAGATGTCAAACTAATAGGCCTGTAGTTACCCAGATGATTTTTGGATCCCTTTTTACATAATGGCACTACATCTGCTATACATCAATCCTTCGGTACCATGCCAGATCTAATTGAACTATTAAAAATCAAGCACAGGGATCTTGCTAATTGTGACCTAAGCTCCATAAGAACCCTCGGATGAATTCCGTCCGGTTCAGGTGATTTATTAATCTTTATTTTGCGCAATCTCTCCTTCACTACTTCTTCCCTTAAGCAAGTATCTTTTTTTAAAGCGTGTAACTCTATGTTCACTTTCTGGAGAATCACCCCAATTTTTTAGTTCAAATAATGATCAGAAGCAATTATATTTAGTAAAAGATTATCATAGATTGGGCATGGTGTGATACGGGAGGAGCTCAATGGGGGGGGGGGGGGAGTGACGCCATGAGTTTCCCCACCGGGTGACACCAACCCTAGTGATGCCTCTGTATGGGTGTATGGTGATACGTTCATGTCACGGTGATGCGGTCATGTCACAGAAACAGCTTTAGGTTTGTTGCACTGTCTGCGTTGGATGTGCTTGGCTGGCCAGATCGCAGTGCACCAAACCCATTTCAGTCTAATGGCTCTGAGGGGAAGCAGTGGACTGCCTGCTCTGGCCTGGTGGGAAATCAGAATGAAATAGAGAACATTACACACGTGAGAAGCATGTTATCTTACTTATTTGCCACCCTCATATCTTAAGACAGCAACAAAACAACTTTTGAAGCGCCTGCTTTTTCAATCTATACCTTAAGTTGATAAAAAAATCAAACCTTCATTTATAGATTGTGAGCGCACGTTCGCCTCTATAAAGGGACTGTTTTTATCCGTAATTAAATTAAATTCGAACAAAGGTTAAAAAATAGTGGCGCTCATGGGGTCAAATCTCACAAAAAATATATCCAAAAGCCGATGATTTAAAATAATTAATCATTTAATTAAAAAAAGAGAAATATGTAGATAAGGCATACAATAGTGCATATATTAATATCAATAAAACAACAAATACAGAAAAAAGGAAATTAAAAACTGAATCTATGTGATTAATCCTTTTAAATCACTAATAAGGCCGGCATTATTCGGTAAGTAAAACTTGGTGGAGTTGATGAACTGATTAGAGTTCCATTTTTAGTCTGTGTAGTGAGGTTATTTGAATGGGTTATGAATTGATAGACATAATTTACCGGATACAATGTTTCACGCCACTGGGAGTTTTGTTGCCAGTTTAATTGCCCACAGTTAATATGTATCTATTGCATTCAAGTTAATGTACTTTGAGCAGGATGATCTTAGCCCAGGGTCTGAGCATCCTCAGGTGTTTTGTACTCACGGGGTGAAGGCTCCTGATGTCCCGACAGTTGTTATCCGATGGTATGCAGCTCAATGTAAATGAGTGTATGGATAGTTCCCGCCGCTAAGAGCTTGCTTTCAAAAGCACCTCAGCGTATGCGGCGGTATGGATCTGTGTTGTAGCCATTTTGGGTGCGCTGCACGGGTGCGGACATAGGGTACCAATCCTCCTGCCATTTGAAATTCAGTGCAAGTGTAGTGAAGTGATCCGTATTGAAGGCGGCGAAGGATCGTGGCGGAACTAAGGCAAGCTGTATCTCCGAGGTGTATTGTGCCCAAATTGCCGACCAGGTGAAGAGGGAGGCCTCTGGATCAAGATATAGACTTCATCACCAGCCTACTCGAAATGTACCGTGGCCATAAATGTCTGTGGAAGATCAAAGCCAAGGGGCATTCGGATAAATGTGGCCTTGGAGGAGCTAGTGGAGTACAGTAGGCCCTTTGTGTGGTGCTGACAAGGACTGGGTAAAGAAAAAGATACAGAACCTGCGTACGGTGTTCCTCAAAGAACACAAAACAAATGGAACCGTCCAAAAGATCTGGAGCAGGTTCCTCCCAGGTTTACAAGACCTCGCTCTGGTACTACCCCATGCTGGAGTTTGTCCTGGACCAGAAGGCTACCCGGACGGGTTTCACCTCCCTCCCTCAGACTGACACACCAGAGCCTAAAGAGGGTGAACTATCTTTGTCTGTATCTGTAAGTATTTTTTTTTTATATGTTTTTAAGTTTTTGCAAGCTCCATAATCAGTCTAACACAGTATAATTAAATGTGGTACTCCTGCCAATCGACTGCACCCACCCCATTAAAATAGGCCAGGTACTCGTTTCTGACCTGTTTTGCTCATAGACTCGCCCTAGAATGGAGTGGAGGTGGATCCACAGAGGGAAATGATGAAGTCTCCTCTGGGTGTTCTGGGTCTGGTTCTCCTGGCGCTGCTTTGGGCAGTGGGTTGTTTTGCTGCGCAAATAGTTATGCAGGACACAGCACGCAGTCACCACCCAATCTATCTTCTCCACCTGCAAATTGATAGTCATTAGGAATATGCGGAAGCGGCTAGACAGGATGCCAAAAATGTTCTCTACAATTCGTCGTGCCCGGGATAGCCTATTATTGTAGATTCTCCCTTGTCAGGTGCCTTTGGGGGTACGGCTTCATACTGTTCTTGTGGAGTGTGAATGCCTCATCAGCCACAAAAACAAAATTGAGGCCGTGCTTGGTTTGCTCCCTAAGTGACAAGTTCAGGATCTTTGTGGTGAGCCGCTCGTAGAAGGTGGTATTCTTCAGCGACCCACCGTATGATGCACGTCCGTTTTTGCCAATGTCAATGAAGATGAATTCATAGTTGGCATTCACTACTGCCATCAGCACGATGCTGAAATACCCTTTATAATTAAAATAAAGGGATCCGCTGTTTGCAGGAGGGTTGATGCGGACATGTTTGCCATCTATCGCTCCCACCAATAGGGAATTGCCAGGTGGTGGCAAACTCCTCTGCCACGGCTTGCAATTCAGATGTACTTGCAGGGAGCTATAAGAAAATAGAAATAAAAAATTAAAACATGTATTTAAACAGTGTATTTTTTTTCTACTACAGAGTGGAAGTGTGGAGATTCCCACCACCCCAGACCTCAGTCTCCTGGATACAGTGGAATCACAGACCCAAGATCCGACTTCTGAAGCACCAGCTACCCCCGATTACTCTGCAGCACCAGCTCCTACGCCGTGCCCCTGGAAGAGAAGACAAAAAAAAAAAAACACACTTGCCAGGAGAGCGAAGACCTTATTTTTGAAAAGATCAAGGCAAGACTTGCCCAGCCCCCCAACCACTACACAAAATTTGGGGAATTCTTGGCCTCTACCATGCGCAACCTGCCCCCGGGTCAAGCGGCGCAGATTCAGCGTCTAAATTTAAAGATGCTGAACAAGGCCCGAAAATCGCAAATCTCCATAATAATGTTGTACTGTTTGACCGCTGTCCTATCACTGCTCCTCCCAACAAACCCCATCCTATTCCACCCACCCAACCCCAGCCTATTCCGCCCACCCAACCACAGCTTACTCCCCCTCCCATCCGGTCCTCTACCATATACTCTGCTATGCTGGAGGCAGAGGAGGACATGCCCCAGTTTGAAAATTTGGAGGCATCTTATAATTCCCAATAAATATGGTGCGGTAAAGGCTATATGGTGTTATGAGGGCAGATTTTTGGCAGAGAAAACACACACGCTGTAGGTGAATAATAGTGGGGCCTGGCCCATTCATTCTGCACTTTACAGCATGTGTGTATTCTCCCAATCAAATATGTGCCCAAAACACCACATCCGGACAACAGGTGTCAAGTCATCTGTTGCCTTTGTCAATCCATAATAAGTATGCGTAAGGACATTAACCACCATGAAACATCCTCCCTTTTACGTTACCTGCAGCGCATTCATCATAAGTCATTGGGGTCATTCCGAGTTGTTCGCTCGTTATATTTTTCTCGCAATGGAGCGATTAGTCGCTAATGCGCATGCGCATGTCCGCAGTGCGACTGCGCCAAGTAAATTTGCTATACAGTTAGGTATTTTACTCACGGCATTACGAGGTTTTTTCTCCGTTCTGGTGATCGTAATGTGATTGACAGGAAGTGGGTGTTTCTGGGTGGAAACTGGCAGTTTTATGGGTGTGTGCGAAAAAACGCTACAGTTTCTGGGAAAAACGCGGGAGTGGCTGGAAAAACGGAGGAGTGTCTGGGCGAACGCTGGGTGTGTTTGTGACGTCAAACCAGGAACGAAACTGACTGAACTGATCGCAATTGCCGAGTAAGTGTGGAGCTACTCAGAAACTGCTAAGAAGAGTCTATTCGCAATTTTGCTAATCTTTCGTTCGCAATTTTGATAAGCTAAGATTCACTCCCAGTAGGCGGCGGCTTAGCGTGTGCAAAGCTGCTAAAAGCAGCTTGCGAGCGAACAACTCGGAATGAGGGCCATTGTCAAGTTCAGAAACTTTGGGTAATAGCGTAAGCAGTCCACGGACACCTAAATGATATGGTTTTGTCTGTTTGGATATTATTTATTTGTGAGGATGAGGATGTAAACACTGAAGGAAGGGGGGGGGGGGATCTGAGGATGAGGACGACATCTTGCCACTGTAGAGCCAGTTTGTGCAAGGAGAGATTAATAGCTTTTTTGGTTGGGGCCCAAACAAACCAATCATTTCAGGCAGACCCTGTCGCTGAAATTATTGGTTTGTTAAAGTGTGCAGGTCCTGTTTATACAACATAAGGGTGGGTGCGAGGGCCCAAGGACAATTCCATCTTGCACGTCTTTTCTTTGTCTGCCACATCATTTCAGGGATGCTGCACTATATAGGGGAATGCACCTCTGCCCTATCAATCCAGGGATGCTGCCTCACTGCTGTTTAAGTCCAGGGTTGCTGTTGCCTGTCTGCTGTGCTGTGTAATTCTCCAGGGGTGCTGCCTATACTGTATAAGTCCAGGGGTGCTGCTGTACTTGATCCTAGGTTTAAATGAAAGCCTAGAGCAGATATGAAACAAGTTTTAACATCACAAAAAGATTTGTGAAAACTGGGCCTAATTCTGAGTTGATCGCAGCAGCAAGTTTGTTAGCAATTGGGCAAAACCATGTGCACTGCAGGGGGGACAAATATAAAACATGCAGATAGAGTTAGATTTGGGTGGGGTGTATTCAAACTGAAATCTAAATTGCTGTGTAAAAATAAAGCAGCCAGTATTTACCCTGCACAGAAACAAAATAACGCACCCAAATCTAACTCTCTCTGCAAATGTTATATCTGCCCCCCCTGCAGTGCACATGGTTTTGCCCAATTGCTAACAAACTTAATGCTGCGATCAACTCAGAATTAGGCCCACTAGCTGCAAAGGTGGAAATAGAAATGTAAAGTGTTTTTAAATAAAGTGGGGAGAGACCACATTTGGGGCCAAATTCAGTGTGACTCAGAAGAGACTGAATCATAATCCAGCACAAATGCCGGAGAGGTAAACGTGATGCTTTCTGCCAGAGCATTACAGAGAGTTTCTTCTCAATTATTTCATGTTAGATTCACTAAAATAAATGGCTCCAATTAGTCAACCTTAATTTTGATTTATTATTGATGTTCTACATTTTGGGATTATTTATTTAGTAGATGCGCATTTGTTGTACAGGGATATTCTCTTCCTGAGGGCTGCATAAGGTTATCACAAGACCTCACGGTGTTAGAAGAACAGAGTTTCAGTGATCTTGCATTGCATCAGTTTTCCATTGCACTGCAGCACTAGACGGGCCAGGAGCTCCTGTGAGGCACAAAGAGTTACTGAATAAGGCCCTGTATGGAGTCTCATGGTGGCTTACAGCCAGGAAGATGTCTGGCTTACCAGGCTGATGCATGCTGTGGACACGGAGGTTAGCATTGATTACTTCCACAGTCCTACTTATAGTATGAAATGATTTTGGACTGTAGAGTGGTAAGCTCCACTAGGGCAGGGGCTCAATAACAAAATATATTTACTGCACAGTCGTGCTTAGTACTTTACCAAACCCACCCGAACTTAACTTTCCCCATCCGGGGGCTGCTATGGGGGCTCAGGAGGGGCTGCTAAAACATCTAAGGGGCTACTTTATTTAAAAATAAAATATGAATAAAATAAACAAGACACACAGGTATGCTCACATGCGTGTAACTGGGAGCTGTGAAAAACAAAAATAAGACATCTGCCATAAAATATGTAAATAAAAATGCAATTAAAAAAATGGAAAAAAAGAAACCCACAAGATTTTCACAAAATAAGTCTCCAGACTCCGTGGAGGGGAAAATATCCAATCTTGATCATGTGGTATACACCAGTTTATTTGCATCCCAGCAATAAATCCGAGATTATCTTAATCCCTGAAAATGGAGAAGGGGGTACAATTTTGGAGGCTTTGACCCCTAGTTTTTCAGTTTGTCCAGTAATGTGGTAATTAATAATTAAATATTTGCTTGATTGAAGTCCTTTCTGTTCCACACCAATATAGGAGTAGAGATGAAAGCCTCTGTGTTGTTCCTGATTGCATGTGCCTCTCTAATTTTTAATCATCTTCTTGACACTGTCCTCTTCCTCTTGCCTCTTCTCATAATGTGAAAAGTTATCAAATATGGAGGTGGTATATTTATAGCTAGCTATGATTCTGAGAACTTGGCATGTTTTTTCTAAGGGGGACCACCTGTCACTGAAATGATGGGTTTATTGAACTGTGCATGTCCTGTTTAAACAACATTAGGGCCCAAGACAATTCCATTTTGCACCTCTTTTTTTCCTTTGCATTACGTGCTCTTTAGGGCCTATTTTTTAAAACTGCCATCCTGTCTGCCACTGCAGTGCCACTCCTAGATGGGTCAGGTATTTGTGCTGCCCACTTGTGTTGCTTAGCTTAGTCATCTAGCGACTTTGGTGCACCTCTTTTTTTTCCTTCGCATTATGTGCTCTTTGGGGCCTATTTTTTAAAACTGCCATCCTGTCTGTCACTTCAGTGCCACTCCTAGATGGGCCAGGTATTTGTGCCGCCACTTGTGTTGCTTAGCTTAGTCATACAGCTACCTCGGTGCAACCTTTTTTCCTAAAAACAATATTGTGAGGTGTGAGGTGTTCAGAATAGACTAGAAATTAGTGGAAATGAATGGTATTGAGGTTAATAATACCATAGAATCAAAATTATCCTCAAATTCTGTGATTTTAGCTGTTTTTATGTTCTTTCAAAAATCATCCAGATCCAAAACCAAAACCCGCAAGGGCGGTTTTGGCAAAACCAATCCAGATCCAAAACACTAGTGGGGATACAGATCCAAAACCCAAAACCCAAAAAGTGTCCACCACACATCTCTAATAAAAACAGTTAAAATAACAGACTTTGGGGGTGTTTTTGATTCTACAGTATTATTAACCTCAATAACATTAATTTCCAGTCTATTCTGAACACCTCACAGCTCACACTATTGTTTTTATCCAGTTTAGTCCAAAGGGTTGCACCGAGGTACAGTAGCTGGAGGGCAGCAAACAAGTGCCAGTTAACAATATATTTTTAAATGATGTAATCATCTGTTAAAATTATTTATTCTGTACCTCAAAGTTATCTTTGTCATGCAGAAGGTTAGTTATATTATTTTAATTTTAAATTTAGTTAAGTTATAATTATTATTAATAATATTAATTTGAATTATCACAATGTGGTAATAGGAAGAATTTTGAAAAAAGGACAATAAAGTTATAACATAAGAATAGGATATATGGACACAGTACCCCTGAATGGACGGAGCACTCCTGGATGTATACTGGGAGGATACAGCACAAATTATATATAAAAAAAGTATTTTATTTTGGGTGGACTGACAGAACACCCCTTTATGGATGGAGCAGCTACAGTCCCTGGATGTATACTGGGATGACACAGCACAAAATATTAATTTAAATCAAAATATATATATTATTTTTTTAAATCACACACTGCTGTTACAGTGTCGCAAAAATGAGTAAAAAATATGTATTATTTTTTATATCACACATCGGCGGTTACAGTGTTGCACAAATTAGTCAAAAATATATATTATTACACACTGCGGTTTAGCTTCACCTAGAGTGTCGCACAATACATGTATGAGTAGGAAATAATATACTGCGGTCTCACCAGCAGTATGACAGCACTTATGAAAATAAAATAAAAAATGTATAGTACACTGGGGTACAGCACAAACAAAAAAAAATATTTTTTATAATTTTAGACTTTGTGTTTTTAGCATTTCTTATTTTAAAATTACACTGGGATGGAGCCCCTGGATGGACGGACAGATCACCCCTTTCAGATAGAGCACCCCTTTCAGATAAAGCAGACAGAGAGAGCACACACGCTCCACGACAGACAACTCAGTACTGAGATGGTCACGTCTGTCCAGTTCACTCTCCACAGCCGGAGTGAAGATGGCGCCGATCACCAGGGACTTATATAGAATCCAAAACCCGTGAGAATCCGACAGCGGGAAGATGACGTTCAGCCTCGCTTTGGGATCCAAGTAAGGCGGGCAGTCTCACGCCGGACTCGAATCCCAGCTCAGATCTCAATGTTTGGGTGGGTCCAGTTCTCCGAGAACCGGACCCACTCATCTCTAGTTGTCACAATAGCAGCAACAATACAAGCACAATCCTTTCTTTTCCGCAAGCTCATGATGGGGATTGCAACGAATCGAACAAACGTGTTCTCTCCACATCACTGTGTGATTCAATTCTTCTCTTTGTTTAGGACTCTGTAATCACGCCCTAATCCTATGGTTATTCTGTTTACATCTGACATGACTGTAGCCAGAATCGGGACAGTGTGTTCAGCGGTACAATTATTTTCTTGTGATAGTTTGGACGGGAGGAGATAGAACATCGCAAATTTAATTGTATAGGTGTGTACGCTCATATTGGCTGTAGTTTGGGGACATTTGATTGTGAGTAGGGTCGATCGAACACTTGAATGAAAAGCTGGATTGTATAAGTGTGTACCAAGCTTGAGTTTGTATACAGAATAGAACTTGTATTGGAAAAAAAGTTGTGATGGCTACATTGTAGCACTTTGTATACAGATTCAGAGACTCATTCACTTACAGATATATAGTGGCTCCATGCATTTCCAAATTGGTTTCGTGTTTACCTCTAAAGCAATAAAGCAGAATAGGCATGCCATGGTACCCTGCTTCTTCTCTGACCACGGGGCCATTTTCTTTCCACGGGTCCAGGGTAATGGTTTTCATCCAGGCTCAGGCTCCTGGAAGTTAAATAGTGCTTTGCTGGAAAGGGAACATGTGTTTGTTGAGCTGAAGTGTGCCTGGAAAAATGACAATGTTATTTTGATTGTATGAGTGACTGGTGTAAAAATGTTAAGATTCACAGTTTCTTTCAAGTCAAAGGTAGACAACAGGCATGCAACTGAAAGAGGAACTTCAGAAGGCTGAAAAGGCAACTGTAGTCCCTGCACGACCTTCAACGGTATGGCCGAGAGATGAGAGATGATCTGGAGGAGGCCAAAGGGAGCCTGAAAAGGCACTTTGAGGAGGAATCCAGATGCATAATCTTCCTTTCCAAGGTAGAGAAGCTTGAGAAGGGTGAGAAATGTAAAGCCCCGTACACATGGGGGGAGATGTGTGTTAAGCGATCTAGCACACACCGCTCATCACACATCTTTCCCCTGCTCATCACACAGCGCGATGTGTGCTGAGCAAGGTGGGCGGCTGGGGGGCGCTCATTTCACCCAGTGGTGAAATGAGTGACCTGCTAGATTGTGCTTGCATGCAGGCCAGTCTAACATTGGTGATAGCGATGTGCGGGGCCACGCATCGCTATCGGTGTGGGATAGAGAGATCTATGGGATAGAGAGATCTATGGGATAGAGAGATCTATGCTTAACTCCTAAGCAATATAGTCAGATTGCTTAGAATTTAAGCACGGATCTCTCAGTGTGTACCCCCTTAACTTTCTTTTTCAGGAAATTCCACTTTGGCCACATGCCCCTGACTGAGCTGTGAGATGGGACTGGCGTTCCCAGACAGTGGAAAGATGGTGTCATGAGAGTCATCAGAGACTACTACTGTGACCTCTATTCCTCTAAGATGACTGACAATGATATGGCACAAAAGTTCCTGTCTGGTATCACTAATAATATTTACACTGCAGGTAAAGCAGCCCTGGACACTCCCTTGGTGTAAAAAAGGGAGGTGAAATACTTACTGGCGCTTCTAGTAGACCGATTGCTGCCTTCTTAGTCCAACGGTGGACTTATCCCAAGTAGTCCAAAAAATGGAACAGAAAGAGTTGTGGAGGTGTGGACTAGATGGCGCTATCGCTCAAGCAGTGATGGTGAATATGAGAGTACTGGACAAATACTTAGCTTTACCGTTTCCAGATGAAAAGTCAAGGATGTTCTGCATCCAATTTTGGATGGAAAGCTCAACCGTGTTCAAAAAATGGGAAATGAAACAGAAGTATACAATGTGTAGTAACGTCGTATAAAACAAAATGAAGAAATGAGTGATCTAAGGTAGATTTCCAATATGAGCTAGTAGGCTTCACTAGGCAATATCAATGGTCAGAGAATTGGTGATCTTTCTGAACTAAAATATGAACACAGTGTACTCGTATAAACACACCTGACTTACACAAAGACAGGTGTTGACATGCCCATAAAGGTATCTTTTCAAGATGTAACGTGCTCTTTATCAATTATTAGTTGAAAGGCCAGTATCTAAGTGGTATCTGCTATCGTGAGGGAGGGGCGTACCTAACACTCACGTAGGGAACAGCCGATATCCTCATATAACGGTTTCTTTCAAGGGCATCATTCCAAAGGGGTTGCCATGGTGGTAATATACCCAATGATGGAGTATTCAACCATATATGGAAAATGAAACAGAAATACACAATGTGTAGTATAGTCGTATTCAAAGAAAGAACATATGGTATATTTGTCGCTATTTATAGGCGTACCAAATTTTAAAATTAAAGGTGTCCTTCTATGTTGATAATGGAACCGTAGAATTCCTATAAACACACATGACTTACATAGAGGCAGGTGTCTGGACGCCCATAAAGGTATCTTTCATGAAGTATGGGGTTCTCTATCAGTCAGTAGTGGATAGCCAAACTTTAAGTGGTAAGGGAGGCGTACCTAACACTCACATGTGAAGCGGTTAGTGTCCTCATATAGCGGTTTCTTTCAACGACCTCAATCCAGAAGTAGTAAAAAGTAAAATTTATTCAAAAGTACATAGCATAAAAAACAGGCTAATATCAGCGTGAGAGTCCGGCTCTGATGGAAGTGAGAACCGTCTTGGAACAATAAGTGGCCAACTTTGGGGTTCCAAAAAAATATATATATGACAAGGTCTTACCTTCCTTCAGAGTCCAAATGGCCGGTCCGCTGTTAAAGTGCCCCCTCTAAGCTTCTCTACCTTGGAAAGGAAGATTAATAAACAGTAAATATTTTTCCACTTAGAGTACCTATAGCGTACTCATGTCTATTATTGGGATCTCAGGCACGATAGAAAGAAAAGTAAAAATCTACATACAAACAGTTATATGCTATACATGTACATTAAACTGCAATATAAAAAGATTAAAATCTGCCTGTGAATGACTTGGTACCTTCAGGAATGAGTCTGCATGTTCCGCCTCTTGTTCAGTTTGTGGATAAAATTCCAGTGTTTGTTCCACTGATTGCAGATCTATTTCCAGAGCACTTACACAGAGAACGGCAAACAAATGCCATCATGTCTGCCTGATTGTGTTGTTTGCTTAGATTTGAGCAACTTGCCATTCTTGTGTATCACTTAATAGCAGGTGTAAGTCATTTTCTCTTAGCTTAATGCAGTTGGAGTGTCTGAGTTGTGAGTAAAAGTTCAGCTGCTGTACTTTGTCCATCACTGGAGGAAACTTGCAAGGACTGTGCTGACGTTATCACACAGGATTTGAAAAAGTTATTCTCCTACTGTATTGTATGTTTACATTGTCTTATAGTTACTGAAATGTACTTCTGTTTGTAAAAGCACATGGAGACACAACTGTAACCAAAACATAGATGGGTAACGTGTGTTACATAATCACACACAAAACAATATGGAAAAATGTAACTCTTCTAAACGAACGTAAAACGAAAGAAAGTTTGTTTATAATTCTTAATAGCAGAGATGCTTCTCTGTCATCTAAAACTATTTATATATATATATATATATATATATATACACATATATACATATATATATATATATATATATATAGGCAGGCGACGGCGCGGACCTGTGTAAACCACGTGAAGTTCGGGGGGGGGTTCGGATCTTGACGAACCGAACCCGCTCATCTCTAATATATATATATATATATATATATATATATATATCAGTGACATGCGGTGGGGTGAGGCAGGTGAGGCAGAGCCTTTCCTGTCATACTAACGTTTGTGCCAGAGTTTTTACTGTATAAAGTATATGAAAAATACAAAGAATTAGTTTGAAATATCTTCTTTGCATTATTCTAATCAGTTTTATATCCAAAACTCTGGAGTAAAAAGTCTATGGCAGGTGAGGCAGAAAACAACAGGCGACAACCAAGTCTGCAACAATGTTTCAATCTTAATAGATTTTCCTCAGGTTACAATGAAAATCTATTAAGATTGAAACGTTGTTGCAGACTTGGTTGTCGCCTGTTGTTTTCTTCCTTAAGCCCTGAGTGCCGCGCCGTCGCCTGCCTGCATCCTGTTATTTGCGAGGGCACCGGGTGAAGGTAACCCACATTATAGGAGTGCCGGACACATTGCTCTTTTATATATATAATATATACATATATATATATCTTCCAAATCACCCGGCACTCGCTAAAAAACGCCTGCTTTACTTGCTTGGGGTGCCCTCCATGAGATAGTCTCCAATACTCCAAACGAAATGGCGGCACTCCCAGACTTTCTTTAGTAGAAAAATCAGTGTTTTTATAAAAAGAATGATTTTTCTACTAAAGAAAGTCTGGGAGTGCCGCCATTTCGTTTGGGGTGTATATATATATATATATATATATATATTAGAGATGAACGGGTTTGGTTCGTCAAGATCCGAACCCCCCCAAACTTCACGTGGTTTACACGGGTCCGAGGCAGCCTCAGTTCTTCCTGCCTTACTCACAAAACCTGAACATGGGAAAACGTCATCATCTCACTGTCGGATTCTCGCGAGATTCGGATTCCATATAAAGAGCCGTGCGTCGCCGCCATTTTCACTCATGCATTGTAGACTGAGCGGAGAGGACGTGGCTACATTCTCTGCCTGAATAGCCCAATATCAGCTAAATATCAGCTCAATATCTGTGCTCAGTATCAGTGCTGCATTGTGGTGACCAGTATATACTATATAGAAGTACAGTACAGTAATCCATTGCTGTAATTTGCTGCTCCGTGTCAGTTCTATTATCCTGAACAGTGCTCAATATCTGTGCTCACTGTTATCATTGCTGCATTGTGGTGACCAGTATATAGTAGTACAGTACAGTGCTGTTTTCGCTGCCCAGTGTCAGTTATATTATCCTGAACAGTGCTCAATATCTGTGCTCATTATCATTGCTGCATTGTGGTGACCAGTATATAGTAGTGCAGTAGTCCAGTGCTGTTCTCGCTGCCCAGTGTCAGTTCTAGTATCCTGAACAGTGCTCAATATCTGTGCTCATTATTATCATTGCTGCATTGTGGTGACCAGTATATAGTGGTACAGTACAGTAGTCCAGTGCTGTTCTCGCTGCCCAGTGTCAGTTCTATTATCCTGAACAGTGCTCAATATCTATGCTCATTATTATCATTGCTGCATTGTGGTGACCAGTATATAGTAGTACAGTACAGTAGTCCAGTGCTGTTCTCGCTGCCCAGTGTCAGTTCTATTATCCTGAACAGTGCTCAATATCTGTGCTCATTATTATCATTGCTGCATTGTGGTGACCAGTATATAGTATTACAGTACAGTAGTCCATTGCTGTATTTTGCTGCTCCGTGTCAGTTCTATTATCCTGAACAGTGCTCAATATCTGTGCTCATTATTATTATTGCTGCATTGTGGTGACCAATTTATAGTAGTACAGTAGTAATAATAATTATAATAATAATTTTATTTATTTAGTGCTCTTTCTCCAATAGGACTCAAGGCACTTAACAGATACAGTACATAGCATAATATAGCACAGAAAATAATGAAGTACATTTTCATAAAATACAGAAGCATGAAGATACTAAAAGGGACATTATGGAAATGCTTGAGTAAACAGGAAAGTCTTGAGTCTACTTTTGAACGATTCTATAGTTGGGGCCTCTCGCACTGTGCGGGGCAGTGAGTTCCATAGAGTCGGAGCCGCATGACTAAAAGCTCGACCCCCAGATGAGTTACGGGAGATTCTAGGTACTGCTAAAAGTCTTTCATCTACAGATCGCAGTGATCGAGTGGGGCAGTATGGGGTCAGAAGCTGCTTCAGGTACCTTGGGCCCTGGTCATGTAATGCTTTGAAAATCAGTAATCCAATCTTGAAGATGATTCGCCATCTTACAGGCAGCCAGTGAAGAGAGTAAAGTATGGGTGTTATGTGGCTAGAATGGGGCTGATTGGTTAACAGCCTGGCAGCTGTGTTTTGCACCAGCTGTAAGCATTGCAATTCTTTTGCTGTGAGACCAAGGTAGAGGGCATTACAGTAGTCTAATGGAGATGATACAAATGCATGTATGACTTTTGGCATATCATCTGAGGGAATTAAGTGCTTGATTGTGGCTATGTTCTTCAGGTGAAAGAATGAGGATTTGATTGTGGCTGATATCTGATGTTTAAGTGTCAAGCCACCATCCAGGACAACGCCAAGATTCCGCACATGATCACTTGTCTGTAATTCTGAATCCCCGAGTGTAAGTCCAGTTGGTTGGCTATGCTGCAGTCTTGTCCTTTGATGTTGCGGTCGTATCATAAGGACCTCTGTTTTATCCGGGTTCAGTCGCAGCCAACTGGCCCTCATCCATTCCTGTAGCTCAGCTAGACAGCCATTTAGGGTTGCTATTGGGTTATTAGTGCCCGGAGCAAAGGACAAGTACAGTTGTGTATCATCTGCATAGCAGTGGTAGACCAGGCCATGGCGCCTGATTATTTCGCCCAATGGGAGCATGTATACTGCAAAAAGCATGGGGGATAGTATAGAACCTTGTGGGACACCACATGGCAATGGCACTGGTGGTGATGAGTATAATCCAGACAATACTCTCTGTGACCTGCCTGTGAGAAATTATTTGAACCAGCCTAGGACTGTGCCATCCATACCACAGAAATGTATCAGTCGCTCAATCAGAAGCCCATGGTCCACGGTATCAAATGCTGCCGAGAGATCCAGAAGGATTAATATTGAACAGTCACCTCTGTCTCTTGCCATCAGAAGATCATTTAACACACACACCAGGGCTGTTTCAGTGCAGTAATCCAGTGCTGTTCTCGCTGCCCAGTGTCAGTTCTATTATCCTGAACAGTGCTCAATATCTGTGCTCATTATTATCATTGCTGCATTGTGGTGACCAGTATATAGTAGTACAGTACAGTAGTCCATTGCTGTATTTTGCTGCTCCGTGTCAGTTCTATTATCCTGAACAGTGCTCAATATCTATGCTCATTATTATCATTGCTGCATTGTGGTGACCAGTATATAGTAGTACAGTACAGTAGTCCAGTGCTGTTCTGGCTGCCCAGTGTCAGTTCTATTATCCTGAACAGTGCTCAATATCTGTGCTCATTATTACCATTGCTGCATTGTGGTGACCAGTATATAGTAGTACAGTAGTCCAGTGCTGTTCTCGCCCAGTGTCAGTTCTATTATCCTGAACAGTGCTCAATATCTATGCTCATTATTATCATTGCTGCATTGTGGGGACCAGTATATAGTAGTACAGTACAGTAGTCCAGTGCTGTATTTTGCTGCTTCATGTCAGTTCTATTATCCTGAACAGTGCTCAATATCTGTGCTCATTATTATCATTGCTGCATTGTGATGACCAGTATATAGTAGTACATTACAGTAGTCCATTGCTGTATTTTGCTGCTCCATATCAGTTCTATTATCCTGAACAGTGCTCAATATCTGTGCTCATTATTATCATTGCTGCATTGTGGTGACCAGTATATAGTAGTACAGTACAGTAGTCCAGTGCTGTTCTCGCTGCTCAGTGTCAGTTCTATTATCCTGAACAGTGCTCAATATCTGTGCTCATTATTATCATTGCTGCATTGTGGTGTCCAGTTTATAGTAGTACAGTACAGTAGTCCAGTGCTGTTTTCGCTGCCCAGTGTCAGTTCTATTATCCTGAACAGTGCTCAATATCTGTGCTCATTATTTTCATTGCTGCATTGTGGTGACCACTGACAAGTATATAGTAGTATAGTACAGTAGTCCATTGCTGTATTTTGCTGCCCCGTGTCAGTTCTATTATCCTGAATAGTGCTCAGTATCTGTGCTCATTATTATAATTGCTGTATTGTGGTGACCAGTATATAGTAGTACAGTACAGTAGTCCATTGCTGTATTTTGCTGCTCTATGTCAGTTCTATTATCCTGAACAGTGTTCAATATCTGTGCTCATTATTATCATGCTGCATTGTGGTGACCAGTGTATAGTTGTACAGTACAGTAATCCAGTGCTGTTCTCGCTGCCCAGTGTCAGTTCTATTATCCTGAACAGTGCTCACTATATGTGCTCATTATTATCATTGCTGCATTGTGGTGACCAGTATATAGTAGTACAGTACAGTAGTCCAGTGCTGTTCTCGCTGCTCCGTGTCAGTTCTATTATCCTGAACAGTGCTCAATATCTGTGCTCAGTATCAGTGCTGCATTGTGGTGACTAAAAGTCCAGTGTCTTGTGCTGCATCTTGCTGTTGTAGGGTGCTGTGGTAGTGTCCTGTCACTGTGCATAGGTCATCATCATTCCAGTCAGTGGTATCTGGTATCTGTCACAACTCAGGGCTGGTGAAGGTAACTGGTAGCCTCAGTTATAGGGGCTGATAGGTACCGGAATTTAGGAGGAGTGAGTAGACTCCTAGACATGCATTAGACAGTAGCAGTAAATCCCCGAAGGCCACGACAACTAGGGATATCTTTGAGGGTGTTTATTAAATAAAAAGTCATATAAGGTGCAATGAAACAAATAAAAGTCACAGGTGAGTATAATACAGCTGGTTAGGACCAGTAATCCGGAATGAGCGTGAAAGTTCAGTACAACACTTGGGAACCCAGGTGAGGTATAACGTGAAGCTGAGAATAGCAGGTGAACTGTAAATAATACTGGGGTGCTCAGGTAAATTATAAATGAAGCTAGTGTTCGTAGATAAACTGTAGGCGAAGCTGGGGTTCGCAGGAGAACTGAAGAAGAAGCTGGGGTTCACAGGAGAACTGAAGAAGAAGCTGGGGTTCACAGGAGAACTGTAGAAGAAGCTGGGGTTCGCAGGAACACAGAGGGTAACTGGAGAGTGGCTACTGGAAAGTCGGAGCTTAACCCTTTTGTTAGCACTGGGTGCAGGAGCAAAGATGACAGGCTGCACCACAGGGCTTAAACACTGGAGAGCTGGAACAACACCAGGGAGTCAGGCTGAACTGCAGGAGAAGTCCACAGTGAACTGCACACTGTATTCACAGGATAGACAATGGAAGCACTGACAATCTTCTGGGAGCTGGGACAGGATATTCATACCTGCTGCATAGCAGGGATTGGTCTGTCAATTATGACATGGCTCCAGCAGCACTGAGGATAGGATAATGGGTATCATGTGTCAAAGTCCAAGATGGCTGCACCCATTAACAGAACCAGAAGGGGAACTAAGTACTGTGTAGCATGAATACAAACAACAATGGCGGCGGAGGCCGCAGCAGCCGGACTCCACACGCTTAGACGCACACAGCGGCCACAGGGATGGAAGTGGCGGCTGGGGCACACCGATGATGCGCATCCAGCAGAGGAAGACAGGCGCGGCAATGACGGCCGCGACGGGGCTGAGAGCGCCGCACCACTGTAAGTACAGTTACTGAGGAGGCCGCTGATACCAGCGCTGTAGGCAGTAACCATAACCATAACCATAGTTAAAGCCCGGCTCTGGCTCGCTGAGCCAGCCTCAGGAGACATCTGACCGGTAGAAAATGATGTCTCAGAACCCGGATCGTCACAGCATCTATCTAGTGGTATCTAATTCCAGACATTACTGCCGTCTAATTCCAGATATATTACTGGCATATAATTCCACACATTAAAAAATGGAGAACAAAAATGTGGAGGGTAAAATAGGGAAAGGTCAAGATCCACTTCCACCTGCTGAAGCTGCTGCCACTAGTCATGACAGAGATGATTCCATGCCATCAACGTCGTCTGCCAAGGCCGATGCCCAATGTCATAGTAGAGAGCATGTAAAATAAAAAAAAACGAAAGTTCAGTAAAATGACTTAAAAATCTAAATTAATAGCGTTTGAAGAGAAGCGTAAACTTGCCAATATGCCGTTTACGACACGGAGTGGCAAGGAACGGCTGAGGCCCTGGCCTACGTTCATGGCTAGTGGTTCAGTTTCACCTGAGGATGGAAGCACTCATACTCCCGCTAGAAAAATGAAAAGAGTTAAGCTGGCAAAAGCACAGCAAAGAACTGTGCGTTCTTCTAAATCACAAATCCCCAAGGAGAGTCCAATTGTGTCGGTTGCGATGCATGACCTTCCCAACACTGGACGGGAAGAGGTGGCTCCTTCCGCCATTTGCATGCCCACAGTCCAGTTCCTGATAGTCAAATTGAAGATGTCACTGTTGAAGTACACCAGGATGAGGATATGGGTGTTGCTGGCGCTGAGGAGGAAATTGACAAGGAGGATTCTGATGGAGAGGTGGTTTGTTTAAGTCAGGCACCCGGGGAGACACCTGTTGTCCGTGGGATGAATAAGGCCATTGACATGCCTGATTAAAATACAAAAAAAATCACCTCTTCGGTGTGGAATTATTTAAACAGAAATGCGGACAACTGGTGTCAAGCCGTGTGTTGCCTTTGTCAAGCTGTAATAAGTAGGAATAAGGATGTTAACCACCTAGGAACATCCTCCCTTATACGTCACCTGGAGCGCATTTATCAGAAGTCATTGACAAGTTCAAAAACTTTGGGTGACAGCAGAATCAGTCCACTGACAACTAAATCCCTTCTTCCTCTTGTACCCAAGCTCCTGCAAACCACACCACCAACTCCCTCAATGTCAATTTCCTCCTTAGACAGGAACGCCAATAGTCCTGCAGGCAGGGCTTGTTCAAGGGCGCTCTGCGCCCCGGGCAGGAAAAGGGGCGTGACCTAATACAGGGGGCGTGGTCAGTTACGCCCCCTGTACATTGCTAGCGCCGCTTGAATGCTGAGCGGTGCGCGATGACGTCATCGCGCACCGCACAGCAAAAGGTCCTCTCCACGAAGGGAAACTAGACGCTATGCGTCTAGTTCCCTTCGTGGAGAGGACCTTTGCTGTGCGGTGCGCGATGACGTCATCACGCACCGTTCAGCAAAGTTACTCTCCACGAAGGGAAACTAGACGCATAGCGTCTAGTTCCCTTCACAGGAGGCGGACGGGGACGGCAGCGGGCAGCGGAGGCGGACGGGGGACACAGCGGGCAGCAGTGGCGGATCTTGCCACGGTGCGGCGCCCTCCGGATGGCACCAGCGCCCTCCTGAAGGCGGCGCCCCGGGCAAAAGTCCTGCTTGCCCGTGGCAAGATCCGCTACTGCCTGCAGGCCATGTCACTGGCAAGTCTGACGAGTCCTCTCCTAACTGGGATTCCTCCGATGGATCCTTGAGTGTAACGCCTACTGCTGCTGGCGCTGCTGTTGTTGCTGCTGGGAGTCGATCGTCATCCCAGAGGGGAAGTCGGAAGACCACTTGTACTACTTCCAGTAAGCAGTTGACTGTCCAACAGTCCTTTGCGAGGAAGATGAAATATCACAGCAGTCATCCTGTTGCAAAGCGGATAACTCAGGCCTTGACAACTATGTTGGTGTTAGACGTGCGTCCGGTATCCGCCGTTAGTTCACAGGGACTTAGAGAATTGCTTGAGGTAGTGTGTTCCCGGTACCAAATACCATCTAGGTTCCATTTCTCTAGGCAGGCGATACAGAGAATGTATACAGACGTCAGAAAAAGAGTCACCAGTGTCCTAAAAAATACAGTTGTACCCACTGTCCACTTAACCACGGACATGTGGAAAAGTGGAGCAGGGAAGAATAAGGACTATATGACTGTGACAGCCCACTGGGTAGATGTATTGCCTCCCGCAGCAAGAACAGCAGCAGCAGCACCAGTAGCAGCATCTTGCAGACGCCAACTCGTTCCTAGGCAGGCGACGCTTTGTATCACCGCTTTCCATAAGAGGCACACAGCTGACAACCTCTTACGGAAACTGAGGAACATCATCGCAGAATGGCTTACCCCAATAGGACTCTCCTGGGGATTTGTGACATCGGACAACGCCACCAATAATGTGCGTGCATTACATGTGGGCAAATTCCAGCACGTCCCATGTTTTGCACATACAATGAATTTGGTGGTGCAGAATTTTTTTTAAAATGACAGGGGCGTGCAAGAGATGCTGTCGGTGGCCCAAAGAATTTCCGGCCACTTTAGGCATTCAGCCACAGCGTGCCGAAGACTGGAGCACCAGCAAACACTTCTGAACATGCCCTACCATCAGCTGAAGTAAGAGGTGGTAACGAGGTGGAAATCAACCCTCTATATGCTTCAGAGGATGGAGGAGCAGCAAAAGGCCATTCAAGCCTATACATCTGCCTACGATATAGGCAAAGGAGGGGGAATGCACCTGAATCAAGTGCAGTGGAGAATGATTTCAACGTTGTGCAAGGTTCTGCAACCCTTTGAACTTGCCACACGTGAAGTCAGTTCAGACACTGCCAGCCTGAGTCAGGTCATTCCCCTCATCAGGCTTTTGCAGAAGCAGCTGGAGAGATTGAAGGAGGAGCTAAAATGGAGCGATTCCGCTAGTCATGTGGGACTTGTGGATGGAGCCCTTCATTCGCTTAACCAGGATTCACGGGTGGTCAATCTGTTGAAATCAGAGCACTACATTTTGGCCACCGTGCTCGATCCTAGGTTTAAATCCTACGTTGTATCTCTGTTTCCGGCAGACACAAGTCTGCAGATGTTCAAAGACCTGCTGGTGAGACAATTGTCAAGTCAAGTGAAACGTGACCCGCCAACAGCTCTTCCTTCATTTTCTACCGCCACTGGAGTTGCCAGGAAAAGGATAACATTTCCAAAACCACCCGGTGGCAGTGATGCAGGGCAGTCAGGAGCGATAGCTGACATCTGGCCCGGACTGAAGGACCTGCCAACGATTACTGACATGTCGTCTACTGTCACTGCATATGACTCTGTCACCATTGAAAGAATGGTGGAGGATTATGTGAGTGACAGCATCACTGTAGGCATGTCAGACAGTACGTATACTGGCAGGAAAAAGAGGCAATTTGGAGGCCCTTGCACAAACTGGCTTTATTTTACCTAAGTTGCCCCCCCCCCCTCCAGTGTGTACTCCGAAAGAGTGTTTAGTGCAGCCGGTAACCTTGTCAGCGATCGGCGTAGGAGGTTACTTCCAGAAAGTGTGGAGAAGATGATGTTCATCAAAATGAATTAGAATCAATTCCTCCGTGGAAACATTTACCAGCAATTGCCTCCAGAAAGTACACAGGGACCTGTGATGGTGGATTCCGGTGGGGACGAATTAATACTCTGTGAGGAGGGGGATGTACACAGTGAAAGGGGTGAGGAATCTGACGATGAGGAGGAGGTGGAAATCTTGCCTCTGTAGAGCCAGTTTGTGCAAGGAGAGATTGATTGCTTCTTTTTTGGTGGGGCCCAAACCAACCAGTCATTTCAGCCACAGTCGTGTGACAGACCCTGTCGCTGAAATGATGGGTTTGTTAAAGTGTGCATGTCCTGTTTATACAACATAATGGTGGGTAGGAGGGCCCAAGGACAATTCCATCTTGCATCTCTTTTTTTTTTATCTCTGCATCATGTGCTGTTTGGGGACTATTTTTTTAAGTGCCATCCTGTCTGACACTGCAGTGCCACTCCTAGATGGGCCAGGTGTTTGTACCGCCCACTTAGGTCGCTTAGCTTAGTCATCCAGCGACCTCGGTGCAAATTTTAGGACTAAAAATAATATTCTGAGGTGTGAGGTGTTCAGAATAGACTGGAAATGAATGGAAATTATGGCTATTGAGGTTAATAATACAATAGGATCACAATTACCCCCAAATTCTATGATTTAAGCTGTTTTTGAGGGGTTTTTGAAAAAAACGCGTCCGAAACCAAAACACGACCGTGGAACCGAATCCGAAACCAAAACACAAAACCTGAAAAATACCCAGTGCACATCCCTAATATATATATATATATATATATATATATATATATATAAAAATCTACTCCCTAGACGTAGCTGAGAATCAAGCATGAGAAAGACACCTGTGCTCCAGCAATGAGATATTAAAAGCATGCACTGAGGAATAAGTATGAGAAGTTCTGATCTAATAAATGTATTTTTAGTGTAAAACATCAGTATATTCAGTTATTGTCACACCCATATAAAGAATATATTTAGACTGACAATTGAAAAAAAATGGAGTAAAATTAGTGATATCTCTTTATGTTTGCTAATTGATTCTAGGTTCCAGACTGCAGTCCTCTTAATACCAGATATGTGCACGGCTCATGGCTGAAGGGTTCTGCAGTGTGGGATTGCTATACCCTTGCTGCAGTCTTTGGCTTTGTTCTCCATCAGTTGCTGGTAGCAGGGTTCTGCTACTTCAGGGTACATGGACCAAATGTCACATATAGTCCTTTAAATCACCTTACATAAAAATGCTGTTATTGCAGAAATGCATCAGTGAAACTGTGCACCTGTGTACCGGAAAAGTCTTCTCAATCATTAGTATACCAATCCAACACCGCAGGACCCTTGAGCTGTGAGCCGTGCACATGCCCATGAGTAAGAGGAAAGCTGGAGCAAGCAGCAGGAGAAGGCAGATTACCCATTGGATCGCAGTACATGCTGGGAGAAAGAAATGAACCTGCATGAGGACTCCTACCTTACCACTAAGGACCTAGGGGGTAATTCAGAGTTGATTGCAGCAGCAAATTTGTTAGCAGTTGGGCAAAACCATGTGCAGTGCAGGGTGTGTGTGTGTGTGGGGGGGGGGGGGGGGGCAGATGTAACTTGTGCAGAGAGAGTTAGGGTGTGTACACACGGTGAGATCTTTGCTAGGATCGATTTTGACTATGTGATTTCTCTTGAACTCCCCTAGAGCCCAGATAGCACAGATTGTACAGATTTTGACTATCTGTGCTTGAGATTTTGTCTATGTACGATTTTGACTAAGTGCCAATTTTGACTATACTTTGTACTAGATTGTACACTAGATAGTCAAGATTGACTTGCCTGCACAGTCTATCTAGCCTTACGATACTGACCCCACGGGAGTGCGCATCGGGATCGAATCTGTATCGCAAGCTGCCTAACACCATGAGATATGCACTAACTTTTCATAAGATTTTGACTATATAGTCAAAATTAGAGATGTGCACTTGAAATTTTTCGGGTTTTGTGTTTTGGTTTTGGGTTCGGTTCCGCGGCCGTGTTTTGGGTTCGACCGCGTTTTGGCAAAACCTCACCGAATTTTTTTTGTCGGATTCGGGGTGTG
Organism: Pseudophryne corroboree; assembly: GCF_028390025.1. Classification (NCBI taxonomy): domain Eukaryota; kingdom Metazoa; phylum Chordata; class Amphibia; order Anura; family Myobatrachidae; genus Pseudophryne; species Pseudophryne corroboree. The sequence goes on from NC_086449.1 coordinate 617,476,023, forward strand.
TTTTGGATTCGGGTGTTTTTTTTTAAAAACACTAAAAAACAGCTTAAATCATAGAATTTGGGGGTCATTTTGATCCCAAAGTATTATTAACCCCAAAAACCATAATTTCCACTCATTTTCAGTCTATTCTGAATACCTCACACCTCACAATATTATTTTTAGTCCTAAAATTTGCACCTAGGTCGCTGGATGACTAAGCTAAGCGACCCTAGTGGCCGACACAAACACCGTGCCCATCTAGGAGTGGCACTGCAGTGTCACGCAGGATGGCCCTTCCAAAAAACCCTCCCCAAACAGCACATGACGCAAAGAAAAAAAGAGGCGCAATGAGGTAGCTGTGTGAGTAAGATAAGCGACCCTAGTGGCCGACACAAACACCGGGCCCATCTAGGAGTGGCACTGCAGTGTCACGCAGGATGGCCCTTCCAAAAAACCCTCCCCAAACAGCACATGACGCAAAGAAAAAAAGAGGCGCAATGAGGTAGCTGTGTGAGTAAGATAAGCGACCCTAGTGGCCGACACAAACACCGGGCCCATCTAGGAGTGGCACTGCAGTGTTACGCAGGATGGCCCTTCCAAAAAACCCTCCCCAAACAGCACATGACGCAAAGAAAAAAAGAGGCGCAATGAGGTAGCTGTGTGAGTAAGATAAGCGACCCTAGTGGCCGACACAAACACCGGGCCCATCTAGGAGTGGCACTGCAGTGTCACGCAGGATGGCCCTTCCAAAAAACCCTCCCCAAACAGCACATGACGCAAAGAAAAAAAGAGGCGCAATGAGGTAGCTGTGTGAGTAAGATAAGCGACCCTAGTGGCCAACACAAACACCGTGCCCATCTAGGAGTGGCACTGCAGTGTCACGCAGGATGGCCCTTCCAAAAAACCCTCCCCAAACAGCACATGATGCAAAGAAAAAAAGAGGCGCAATGAGGTAGCTGTGTGAGTAAGATAAGCGACCCTAGTGGCCGACACAAACACCGGGCCCATCTAGGAGTGGCACTGCAGTGTCACGCAGGATGGCCCTTCCAAAAAACCCTCCCCAAACAGCACATGACGCAAAGAAAAAAAGAGGCGCAATGAGGTAGCTGTGTGAGTAAGATAAGCGACCCTAGTGGCCGACACAAACACCGGGCCCATCTAGGAGTGGCACTGCAGTGTCACGCAGGATGGCCCTTCCAAAAAACCCTCCCCAAACAGCACATGATGCAAAGAAAAAAAGAGGCGTAATGAGGTAGCTGTGTGAGTAAGATAAGCGACCCTAGTGGCCGACACAAACACCGTGCCCATCTAGGAGTGGCACTGCAGTGTCACGCAGGATGGCCCTTCCAAAAAACCCTCCCCAAACAGCACATGACGCAAAGAAAAAAAGAGGCGCAATGAGGTATCTGTGTGAGTAAGATAAGCGACCCTAGTGGCCGACACAAACACCGGGCCCATCTAGGAGTGGCACTGCAGTGTCACGCAGGATGGCCCTTCCAAAAAACCCTCCCCAAACAGCACATGACGCAAAGAAAAAAAGAGGCGCAATGAGGTAGCTGTGTGAGTAAGATAAGCGACCCAAGTGGGCAAACCAAACACCGTGCCCATCTAGGAGTGGCACTGCAGTGTCACGCAGGATGGCCCTTCCAAAAAACCCTCCCCAAACAGCACATGACGCAAAGAAAAAAAGAGGCGCAATGAGGTAGCTGTGTGAGTAAGATAAGCGACCCTAGTGGCCGACACAAACACCGGGCCCATCTAGGAGTGGCACTGCAGTGTCACGCAGGATGGCCCTTCCAAAAAACCCTCTCCAAACAGCACATGACGCAAAGAAAAAAAGAGGCGCAATGAGGTAGCTGTGTGAGTAAGATAAGCGACCCTAGTGGCCGACACAAACACCGTGCCCATCTAGGAGTGGCACTGCAGTGTCACGCAGGATGGCCCTTCCAAAAAAAACCTCCCCAAACAGCACATGACGCAAAGAAAAAAAGAGGCGCAATGAGGTAGCTGTGTGAGTAAGATAAGCGACCCTAGTGGCCGACACAAACACCGGGCCCATCTAGGAGTGGCACTGCAGTGTCACGCAGGATGGCCCTTCCAAAAAACCCTCCCCAAACAGCACATGACGCAAAGAAAAAAAGAGGCGCAATGAGGTAGCTGTGTGAGTAAGATAAGCGACCCTAGTGGCCGACACAAACACCGTGCCCATCTAGGAGTGGCACTGCAGTGTCACGCAGGATGGCCCTTCCAAAAAACCCTCCCCAAACAGCACATGACGCAAAGAAAAAAAGAGGCGCAATGAGGTAGCTGTGTGAGTAAGATAAGCGACCCTAGTGGCCGACACAAACACCGGGCCCATCTAGGAGTGGCACTGCAGTGTCACGCAGGATGGCCCTTCCAAAAAACCCTCCCCAAACAGCACATGACGCAAAGAAAAAAAGAGGCGCAATGAGGTAGCTGTTTGAGTAAGATAAGCGACCCTAGTGGCCGACACAAACACCGGGCCCATCTAGGAGTGGCACTGCAGTGTTACGCAGGATGGCCCTTCCAAAAAACCCTCCCCAAACAGCACATGACGCAAAGAAAAAAAGAGGCGCAATGAGGTAGCTGTGTGAGTAAGATAAGCGACCCTAGTGGCCGACACAAACACCGGGCCCATCTAGGAGTGGCACTGCAGTGTCACGCAGGATGGCCCTTCCAAAAAACCCTCCCCAAACAGCACATGACGCAAAGAAAAAAAGAGGCGCAATGAGGTAGCTGTGTGAGTAAGATAAGCGACCCTAGTGGCCAACACAAACACCGTGCCCATCTAGGAGTGGCACTGCAGTGTCACGCAGGATGGCCCTTCCAAAAAACCCTCCCCAAACAGCACATGACGCAAAGAAAAAAAGAGGCGCAATGAGGTAGCTGTGTGAGTAAGATAAGCGACCCTAGTGGCCGACACAAACACCGGGCCCATCTAGGAGTGGCACTGCAGTGTCACGCAGGATGGCCCTTCCAAAAAACCCTCCCCAAACAGCACATGACGCAAAGAAAAAAAGAGGCGCAATGAGGTAGCTGTGTGAGTAAGATAAGCGACCCTAGTGGCCGACACAAACACCGGGCCCATCTAGGAGTGGCACTGCAGTGTCACGCAGGATGGCCCTTCCAAAAAACCCTCCCCAAACAGCACATGATGCAAAGAAAAAAAGAGGCGTAATGAGGTAGCTGTGTGAGTAAGATAAGCGACCCTAGTGGCCGACACAAACACCGTGCCCATCTAGGAGTGGCACTGCAGTGTCACGCAGGATGGCCCTTCCAAAAAACCCTCCCCAAACAGCACATGACGCAAAGAAAAAAAGAGGCGCAATGAGGTATCTGTGTGAGTAAGATAAGCGACCCTAGTGGCCGACACAAACACCGGGCCCATCTAGGAGTGGCACTGCAGTGTCACGCAGGATGGCCCTTCCAAAAAACCCTCCCCAAACAGCACATGACGCAAAGAAAAAAAGAGGCGCAATGAGGTAGCTGTGTGAGTAAGATAAGCGACCCTAGTGGCCGACACAAACACCGGGCCCATCTAGGAGTGGCACTGCAGTGTCACGCAGGATGGCCCTTCCAAAAAACCCTCCCCAAACAGCACATGACGCAAAGAAAAAAAGAGGCGCAATGAGGTAGCTGTGTGAGTAAGATAAGCGACCCTAGTGGCCGACACAAACACCGGGCCCATCTAGGAGTGGAACTGCAGTGTCACGCAGGATGGCCCTTCCAAAAAACCCTCCCCAAACAGCACATGACGCAAAGAAAAAAAGAGGCGCAATGAGGTAGCTGTGTGAGTAAGATAAGCGACCCTAGTGGCCGACACAAACACCGGGCCCATCTAGGAGTGGCACTGCAGTGTCACGCAGGATGGCTCTTCCAAAAAACCCTCCCCAAACAGCACATGACGCAAAGAAAAAAAGAGACGCAATGAGGTAGCTGTGTGAGTAAGATAAGCGACCCTAGTGGCCGACACAAACACCGGGCCCATCTAGGAGTGGCACTGCAGTGTCACGCAGGATGGCCCTTCCAAAAAACCCTCCCCAAACAGCACATGACGCAAAGAAAAAAAGAGGCGCAATGAGGTAGCTGTGTGAGTAAGATAAGCGACCCTAGTGGCCGACACAAACACCGGGCCCATCTAGGAGTGGCACTGCAGTGTCACGCAGGATGGCCCTTCCAAAAATCATTCCACAAACAGCACATGACGCAAAGAAAAATTAAAGAAAAAAGAGGTGCAAGATGGAATTGTCCTTGGGCCCTCCCACCCACCCTTATGTTGTATAAACAGGACATGCACACTTTAACCAACCCATCATTTCAGTGACAGGGTCTGCCACACGACTGTGACTGAAATGACGGGTTGGTTTGGACCCCCACCAAAAAAGAAGCAATCAATCTCTCCTTGCACAAACTGGCTCTACAGAGGCAAGATGTCCACCTTATCATCATCCTCCGATATATCACCGTGTACATCCCCCTCCTCACAGATTATCAATTCGTCCCCACTGGAATCCACCATCTCAGCTCCCTGTGTACTTTGTGGAGGCAATTGCTGCTGGTCAATGTCTCCACGGAGGAATTGATTATAAATCATTTTAATGAACATCATCTTCTCCACATTTTCTGGATGTAACCTCGTACGCCTATTGCTGACAAGGTGAGCGGCGGCACTAAACACTCTTTCGGAGTACACACTTGTGGGAGGGCAACTTAGGTAGAATAAAGCCAGTTTGTGCAAGGGCCTCCAAATTGCCTCTTTTTCCTGCCAGTATAAGTACGGACTGTGTGACGTGCCTACTTGGATGCGGTCACTCATATAATCCTCCACCATTCTTTCAATGGTGAGAGAATCATATGCAGTGACAGTAGACGACATGTCCGTAATCGTTGTCAGGTCCTTCAGTCCGGACCAGATGTCAGCATCAGCAGTCGCTCCAGACTGCCCTGCATCACCGCCAGGAATTCTGAGCCTTTTCCTCGCACCCCCAGTTGCGGGAGAATGTGAAAGAGGAGATGTTGACAGGTCGCGTTCCGCTTGACTTGACAATTTTCTCACCAGCAGGTCTTTCAACCCCAGCAGACTTGTGTCTGCCGGAAAGAGAGATCCAAGGTAGGCTTTAAATCTAGGATCGAGCACGGTGGCCAAAATGTAGTGCTCTGATTTCAACAGATTGACCACCCGTGAATCCTTGTTAAGCGAATTAAGGGCTCCATCCACAAGTCCCACATGCCTAGCGGAATCGCTCCGTGTTAGCTCCTCCTTCAATGTCTCCAGCTTCTTCTGCAAAAGCCTGATGAGGGGAATGACCTGACTCAGGCTGGCAGTGTCTGAACTGACTTCACGTGTGGCAAGTTCAAAGGGCATCAGAACCTTGCACAACGTTGAAATCATTCTCCACTGCGCTTGAGACAGGTGCATTCCACCTCCTATATCGTGCTCAATTGTATAGGCTTGAATGGCCTTTTGCTGCTCCTCCAACCTCTGAAGCATATAGAGGGTTGAATTCCACCTCGTTACCACTTCTTGCTTCAGATGATGGCAGGGCAGGTTCAGTAGTTTTTGGTGGTGCTCCAGTCTTCTGTACGTGGTGCCTGTACGCCGAAAGTGTCCCGCAATTCTTCTGGCCACCGACAGCATCTCTTGCACGCCCCTGTCGTTTTTTTAAAAATTCTGCACCACCAAATTCAAGGTATGTGCAAAACATGGGACGTGCTGGAATTTGCCCATATTTAATGCACACACAATAATGCTGGCGTTGTCCGATGCCACAAATCCACAGGAGAGTCCAATTGGGGTAAGCCATTCCGCGATGATCTTCCTCAGTTGCCGTAAGAGGTTTTCAGCTGTGTGCGTATTCTGGAAAGCGGTGATACAAAGCGTAGCCTGCCTAGGAAAGAGTTGGCGTTTGCGAGATGCTGCTACTGGTGCCGCCGCTGCTGTTCTTGCGGCGGGAGTCCATACATCTACCCAGTGGGCTGTCACAGTCATATAGTCCTGACCCTGCCCTGCTCCACTTGTCCACATGTCCGTGGTTAAGTGGACATTGGGTACAACTGCATTTTTTAGGACACTGGTGAGTCTTTTTCTGACGTCCGTGTACATTCTCGGTATCGCCTGCCTAGAGAAGTGGAACCTAGATGGTATTTGGTAACGGGGGCACACTGCCTCAATAAATTGTCTAGTTCCCTGTGAACTAACGGCGGATACCGGACGCACGTCTAACACCAACATAGTTGTCAAGGCCTCAGTTATCCGCTTTGCAGCAGGATGACTGCTGTGATATTTCATCTTCCTCGCAAAAGACTGTTGGACAGTCAATTGCTTACTGGAAGTAGTACAAGTGGGCTTACGACTTCCCCTCTGGGATGACGATCGACTCCCAGCAGCAACAACAGCAGCGCCAGCAGCAGTAGGCATTACACTCAAGGATGCATCGGAGGAATCCCAGGCAGGAGAGGACTCGTCAGAATTGCCAGTGACATGGCCTGCAGGACTATTGGCATTCCTGGGTAAGGAGGAAATTGACACTGAGGGAGTTGGTGGGGTGGTTTGCGTGAGCTTGGTTACAAGAGGAAGGGATTTACTGGTCAGTGGACTGCTTCCGCTGTCACCCAAAGTTTTTGAACTTGTCACTGACTTATTATGAATGCGCTGCAGGTGACGTATAAGGGAGGATGTTCCGAGGTGGTTAACGTCCTTACCCCTACTTATTACAGCTTGACAAAGGCAACACACGGCTTGACAAATGTTGTCCGCATTTCTGGTGAAATACTTCCACACCGAAGAGCTGATTTTTTTTGTATTTTGACCAGGCATGTCAATGGCCCTATTCCTCCCACGGACAACAGGTGTCTCCCCGGGTGCCTGACTTAAACAAACCACCTCACCATCAGAATCCTCCTGGTCAATTTCCTCCCCAGCGCCAGCAACACCCATATCCTCCTTATCCTGGTGTACTTCAACACTGACATCTTCAATCTGACTATCAGGAACTGGACTGCGGGTGCGCCTTCCAGCACTTGCAGGGGGCGTGCAAATGGTGGAAGGCGCATGCTCTTCACGTCCAGTGTTGGGAAGGTCAGGCATCGCAACCGACACAATTGGACTCTCCTTGTGGATTTGGGATTTCGAAGAACGCACAGTTCTTTGCGGTGCTTTTGCCAGCTTGAGTCTTTTCAGTTTTCTAGCGAGAGGCTGAGTGCTTCCATCCTCATGTGAAGCTGAACCACTAGCCATGAACATAGGCCAGGGCCTCAGCCGTTCCTTGCCACTCCGTGTGGTAAATGGCATATTGGCAAGTTTACGCTTCTCCTCCGACAATTTTATTTTAGGTTTTGGAGTCCTTTTTTTACTGATATTTGGTGTTTTGGATTTGACATGCTCTGTACTATGACATTGGGCATCGGCCTTGGCAGACGACGTTGCTGGCATTTCATCGTCTCGGCCATGACTAGTGGCAGCAGCTTCAGCACGAGGTGGAAGTGGATCTTGATCTTTCCCTAATTTTGGAACCTCAACATTTTTGTTCTCCATATTTTAATAGGCACAACTAAAAGGCACCTCAGGTAAACAATGGAGATGGATGGATACTAGTATACTTATGGATGGACTGCCGAGTGCCGACACAGAGGTAGCTACAGCCGTGGACTACCGTACTGTGTCTGCTGCTAATATAGACTGGATGATTGATAATGAGATGAAATCAATATATATATATGTATGTATATATAATATCACTAGTACTGCAGCCGGAGAGGTAGATAATATATTTATTAGGTAATGATGACTGATGACGGACCTGCTGGACACTGTCAGCTCAGCAGCACCGCAGACTGCTACAGTAAGCTACTATACTATAGTAGTATGTACAAAGAAGAAAAAAAAAAAAACCACGGGTAGGTGGTATACAATTATGGATGGACTGCCGAGTGCCGACACAGAGGTAGCTACAGCCGTGGACTAACGTACTGTGTCTGCTGCTAATATAGACTGGATGATTGATAATGAGATGAAATCAATATATATATGTATGTTTATATAATATCACTAGTACTGCAGCCGGACAGGTAGATAATATATTTATTAGGTAATGATGACTGATGACGGACCTGCTGGACACTGTCAGCTCAGCAGCACCGCAGACTGCTACAGTAAGCTACTATACTATAGTAGTATGTACAAAGAAGAAAGAAAAAAAAAAACCACGGGTAGGTGGTATACAATTAGGGATGGACTGCTGAGTGCCGACACAGAGGTAGCTACAGCCGTGGACTACCGTACTGTGTCTGCTGCTAATATAGACTGGATGATAATGAGATGAAATCAATATATATATATATGTATGTATATATAATATCACTAGTACTGCAGCCGGACAGGTAGATAATATATTTATTAGGTAATGATGCCTGATGACGGACCTGCTGGACACTGTCAGCTCAGAAGCACCGCAGACTGCTACAGTAAGCTACTATACTATAGTAGTATGTACAAAGAAGAAAGAAAAAAAAAAAACACGGGTAGGTGGTATACAATTATGGATGGACTGCCGAGTGCCGACACAGAGGTAGCTACAGCCGTGGACTAACGTACTGTGTCTGCTGCTAATATAGACTGGATGATTGATAATGAGATGAAATCAATATATATATATGTATGTATATATAATATCACTAGTACTGCAGCCGGACAGGTAGATAATATATTTATTAGGTAATGATGACTGATGACGGACCTGCTGGACACTGTCAGCTCAGCAGCACCGCAGACTGCTACAGTAAGCTACTATACTATAGTAGTATGTACAAAGAAGAAAGAAAAAAAAAACCACGGGTAGGTGGTATACAATTATGGATGGACTGCCGAGTGCCGACACAGAGGTAGCTACAGCCGTGGACTAATGTACTGTGTCTGCTGCTAATATAGACTGGATGATTGATAATGAGATGAAATCAATATATATATGTATGTATATATAATATCACTAGTACTGCAGCCGGACAGGTAGATAATATATTTATTAGGTAATGATGACTGATGACGAACCTGCTGGACACTGTCAGCTCAGCAGCACCGCAGACTGCTACAGTAAGCTACTATACTATAGTAGTATGTACAAAGAAGAAAGAAAAAAAAAAACCACGGGTAGGTGGTATACAATTATGGATGGACTGCCGAGTGCCGACACAGAGGTAGCTACAGCCGTGGACTAACGTACTGTGTCTGCTGCTAATATAGACTGGATGATTGATAATGAGATGAAATCAATATATATATGTATGTATATATAATATCACTAGTACTGCAGCCGGACAGGTAGATAATATATTTATTAGGTAATGATGACTGATGACGGACCTGCTGGACACTGTCAGCTCAGCAGCACCGCAGACTGCTACAGTAAGCTACTATACTCTATAGTAGTATGTACAAAGAAGAAAGAAAAGAAAAAAACCACGGGTAGGTGGTATACAATTATGGATGGACTGCCGAGTGCCGACACAGAGGTAGCTACAGCCGTGGACTAACGTACTGTGTCTGCTGCTAATATAGAGTCTAGACTGGATGATAAATTATTGATAATGAGATGAAATCAATATAATATCACTAGTACTGCAGCCGGACAGGTACTATATATATTTATTATGTAATGACTGATGACGGACCTGCTGGACACTGTCAGGTCAGCACAGCACCGCAGACTGCTACAGTAAGCTACTATAGTAGTATGTATAAAGAAGAATGAAAAAAAAAAAAACCACGGGTAGGTGGTATACAATATTATATATATATATATATTATATACAATTATAGATATATATATATATATATTAAACTGGTGGTGATTGATTATTAAACTGGTGGTCACTTCAGGTCACGTTGCAACTTGCAACTAGTACTCCGAGGCCTAAGCAGACAATCACAAAATATATTATTATACTGGTGGTCAGTGTGGTCACAACAATGGCAGTGTGGCACTGACTCTGGCAGCAAAAGTGTGCACTGTACGTTATATGTACTCCTGAGTCCTGCTCTCAGACTCTAACTGCTCCCCACTGTCAGTGTCTCCCCCACAAGTCAGATAATACACTTACAGTCACACTATCTAATCTATAAATATCACTTCAGCAAGTAGTATAGTAGTATACAGTATAGTAGTACTCCTCCTAATAATGCTCCCCAAAATACTGTGTCTCTCTCTTCTCTAAACGGAGAGGACGCCAGCCACGTCCTCTCCCTATGACTCTCAATGCACGTGTGAAAATGGCGGCGAAGCGCGGCTCCTTATATAGAATCCGAGTCTCGCGATAGAATCCGAGCCTCGCGAGAATCCGACAGCGTGATGATGACGTTCGGGCGCGCTCGGGTTAACCGAGCAAGGCGGGAAGATCCGAGTCGCTCGGACCCGTGTAAAAAAACATGAAGTTCGGGCGGGTTCGGTTTCCGAGGAACCGAACCCGCTCATCTCTAGTCAAAATCTCACAGATTTATCTCACCTTAGATTTGGGTGGGGTGTTTTCAAACTGAAATCTAAATTACAGTGTAAAAATAAATCAGCCAGTATTTACCCTGCACAGAAACAAAATAACCCACCCAAATCTAACTCTCTCTGCACATGTTATATCTGCCAACCCCCCCTGCAGTGCACATGGTTTTGCTCAACTGCTAATAAATTTGCTGCTGCGATCAACTCTGAATTAGGCCCAAAGACAGTGGTTTCCAAATTCAGGCCTCAAAGCACCCTAACAGTACAGGTTTTAAGGATAGGCATAATTGAGCACAGATGGTTAAATCAAATTGACTGAGGTACTAATTAAGGGGGCGATGTACTAAACAGTAATGATAAAGCTAAATATTTATCGTGTATATAACCCTTTATGAGGTCTAAGAACACGGTACGCTATCTACGTAAGAAGTACCGTAAGGGTACGCAAGTTGCGTATCGATCGCTTAGCCGTGATCGAGACGCTCAGGCGTCACGTTCACTCACGGCCAAGTGATCGCAGGCAGGCAGACTATTGGCTGTTGACTTATCGTAATGATTCGCTATAGCGTAGCAGCGCTCGGGACCACGAGGAGATCACCAGCGATGCAGACGCTCACAACGTTAAACCTTTATATCTATACCTTTGGCAATGAAATACACAGCAAACCTTAATGTAGAGACAAAGTGTAAGTGCAACCTTGTGTAACCTGATTAACTACAAAGCTGCTTGAGCGTCACCGATGCTCAGGGAATACTTAACACTATAAAGAATACACAGATACCTGGGCTTAGGGTCCGAAACCTATTATATGTATTATGACTATTATACTTGCAAAAAGAATCACAGTACAAAGCATACACTACAATATAACATAAACCAACTAACCAGATAACTACACAGGAAATACAATACAATGCAATTAAGTCTAATCAAGGGAAAAATACGAGAGAAAGAGAAGAGAGGGAGAGAGAGAAATGGCTCACAGTAAGACAATATGATTACGGAGAGAACTTACGCACAAGGGGAACGATCGCATGCGCCTCGATATCCAGCTCCCGATTATCAGCAATGAGAACCGTTGAAGAGAGTGAAGTTGGATATGGTCGGCCTGCTATTTATGCCCCACACACAATACAATTCAATGGTCCCTACAATCTCATTGTTCATTGGACACAGGAATTCGGCTTCGCATTATAACAAAAGGTCATAGGTTGATTCATACAGGTGGGCTGTGATTATTTCCAACTGCTCAGGTGGGAGGGAAACTGGGTTTCCCGCCGCATGGGTAATAAAGTGCAAATAAAGTAAATGTTCATAAACTTCTTATGTCCATAACTATTCGCACGAGCGATTGATCTGCTTCAAACCAACACCGGAATATTTCTAATTAAATATTCTTCCGATGGGTACTAAACACTACTGTATTACCCCTATCTGACCCTTCGTATCAAACAAAGAGGGATTCCTCTGTTCATAAACATTCTATATTAACCAAACTTTCAGAATCTATCAAAGGGACCATGATCTACAAAATACATTATTAGTGAAAATATGTAATGATTGAGTCGCACGCTATGATCGCATAAACTCTACCGTAAATACGCATACCATGCGCCTGCGGGTGCCCGCGACTGTGAGTATGCGCACGTACGGGAGAGCGTACGCACGCGCAGCACGGACCTGTGTGAGGTGCAAATATGGTAGTGTGCATAGAGATATTTTTCTGACTTTGACAGTCCACCCTTTGGCAGTCAATAATAACTGCCACTTCCTGAAAACATTTCAAAAGGAGAAAAATATATGTCAGGGGTTAATTCATTTCCATGGTTGGGTAAGGGAGGAGAGAGGAGTAGGTGGGAAGAGGGTATGACCTAGTGAGATAGCAGAAGCATGTGTGTATGAGTCCATGTTTGGGGGGTCATGTATCATCGTGCCATACGTGTTGTAAATCAAGCTTCGAGGTATTGCGAAGTATACATTTGAATTCCTTCTTATCCCGTGGTACAGGTCTGTGGATGGGCTGTCAAACTTTACCGAGCTCTTTTCGGATTTTGAACAAAATGGGGAGCACATTTTAGTTGATGATACATGAATGGGGGAATATGTGATTGCTGATATCTGTGCCTGTATTCCCTATACTATGTGTGTCATTACCTGAGGGTTGTAGAAATGAAGAAAAGACATAATTACGGTAAATGCGGTGGTATTCTATGTCAGGTTAATGTACATCTGTCGGTTGAAGTTTTGTTCGGTATCAGTTGAAAGTCGTCTTCTTTGCGCTGTTTTGCTCATTAAGCGTGAGCAATAAGCTTTGTCAATGCCATTAGATTTACAAAAAATGTTGGGCTAGCGTAATTTTAAGAATTCTAGGGAAACTGGGGATCCATGGCAAAGTTCATCAAATGTCCATATCTCAAGTGGTCAAAACTCCTTCTTTGGTCCATCCGTTGTCTGTATAGCGTCTCATCAACTTCCTCGTCCAAGGGGGTCTTGTTATCTTGGAGAAAAACCAGAAAAACAGGTGAAAGAAACGGACCGTAGAAATCGCATTTTCATCACATCATTGTTTCTATAGTTGGGTCGTAAATCAAATCCAGGTTAATTACAGTTTCCTCACTCCTCAAACTCATCACTCTGGTACTTTGTTTGCACCTCATTAAAGCCTGCCCGCATCTAAATATCAATCCAATCGATATAACGACACCTAAGATACATAGTAGAAACTTCCCAACATCCATTATGACTCCTTGAGCCCAGTCTCCTAAACCAGAGAACCAATTTCGCGGGTTCAACCATGACACCCAACCAGTCAGCTCATTACCTACAGCAGCAAGAGTGAGATTGTGTTTTCGGCGAAATTCCCACTTTAATTGGAGAATATCGTCCATCTTTTGGTCTATGACCTCTACCGGATCCTCGGTGCTATTTGTGATATACGTGCAACACTTCACGCCGTACTGTGTTGCCAATGTAACACAATATCCGCCTGTCACTGCTGTGAGGTAATTAAGAACCATTCTATGCTGTACCAGTTCTGTTTTATAAGCCTGAAGTTCTCTTCCAGTGTATCTAAACGTGTCATCATACATTTCAGTGATATTATCTAACAAATTGGCGAGTGCGGAAATGTATCTATAATTCATCACTCCTCGAGCGGTGCGAGTGAAATCTAACGCCACCAGAACCTGAATCCCGGTGGATTCATGGATCAGATCAGAGGCCGGATGCTCTAACCTTTCTGACAGTTGTCTTTTAACGAGGTGCTCGTAATGAGTGTGAGTATAAGGAGCTTGGGCACCACGGTGTATGTCTTTCATTTTATCATGAGTTACAGTCATTACTTCAGGCAATACTCTTCCAATATAACACAACCCTTCAGAGTTTGGGGCAAGCCACTTGTACGCCTTTCTCCCGCATATGAAATATGCATCATCGGGGAGAACATATGGGACGGAGAAAGACATTACCATATTACACACCTTCCAGGTGAAATCTCCTAGCCCTAATTCTTCCATCTGCTTAATGCACGTATCAGGTTGTACGATATGTGCACAGTATCCTGGTGATACTTCTCCAACTCTAGTAATCCTATTTCCTAAGGTGTATCTATACCGGAAAGATTTTCCTCTACTGGCTATGTGGCGTACAAGCTCTGTATCTGTAGGCATTCTATCTGCTCTATGTGAAAAGGTCATGGTGTGGTTACTCCATGATACTTCCCAATTTCCCGGCTTTCTGGGATTGGAGATGTTAAAACATAATAGGGACCTATCCACGTGGTATTGGTGGAGCTTCAAACTAGGAGGGCTGGAGATATTAAACCTCCGGTCCACCGGTCTCCCACCATTTAACTCAAGTACCTCCCCTATCGTTAAAGGAAATGGTACTAGCCCTGATTTGCTATGACCCTGAGGTACTTGAGAGCATACCCAACAATCTGTTTTGTTTAATACATTACCCACTAAGGAGTGATAATCACTCAATGGATGCCGGTCCATATGGATATTAAAACTGGATTGGCATTTCTTAATGCACCCATCTTCAATGACATTGTTACAGAGCCTACAGATACAATTTTCTTCAGCTAACAATCCGTCACAATTTCTTCAATGGTCAATGCTATCGGATCGTTTTCTGATACTCGCCTTTGCTAGTTGGTTAGGTTGATCTTGGAAAACTACGCCTCCATCTTTATCATCAGAACCCATTCCAGAACCTCTATCGACCTCCATGGTACTCTCGCCGGAACAGACTGCTCTGGTCAACATCATGGTCAACAGGAAAATCCGGATCACAGTCTCTTGGGGCAAGTCCATCTTTGAGGAGGAGACGAAGAAGAATGAGAAGGAGGAAAAATACATTTGAGGGAGAGGGGATGGGAAGTGGAAGAAAAACAATAAAAGGGAGTGGGGAGTCGACAACAGCTCTCGGTCTTCAAGGCTCAGGTGCCGCCTCAGTCCTCCTGGAACAGATACTCCAGTGATACAACCTCTACCGTCTGTTCCTTATCACGGGACTTCTCTGGATCAGCAACCTTCTTGCAGTGGGATGAATGGACCCAAGTCTCTCTCTCAGCAACCTTCAATGCTGTAGTGCTAGTCAATAAGACCTGGTATGGTCCTTCCCATCTGTCAATAAGGCAACCTGAGCGTAGAAAATTTCGTATCATTACATAATCCCCAGGTTCAATGTCATGACAACTACTATCAGGTAGATCAGGAATCACCAACTTTAGATTATCATTTTGATTCCTTAACTGTTTACTCATGTTAATCAAGTACTTTACAGTTACTTCATTGTTACATTTCAAATCATCCTGAGGGTTAATCATGACATGCGGTTGTCGACCAAATAAGATTTCAAAGGGGGACAGATTAAGAGGGGACCTGGGAGTGGTTCTGATACTGTACAATACAATGGGTAAAGCTTCTGGCCATGTCAATCCTGTCTCTGCCATCACTTTACTCAATTTATTTTTAATAGTGCTGTTCACTCTTTCGACCTTCGCACTCGCCTGTGGACGGTACGGAGTGTGCAGCTTGCTATCAATTCCCATCAACTTACACATTCCTTGAAAGACATCACCTGTAAAATGGGTACCCCTATCACTTTCGATTATTCTAGGGATACCATATCTACATACAAATTCCTGCACAATTTTCTTAGCTGTAAACATAGCGGTATTTGTAGCTGCAGGAAATGCTTCGACCCAATTTGAGAAAACATCTATACAAACAAGTACATATTTCAAATTCCGACAAGGGGGTAATTGAATGAAGTCAATTTGTATTACCTGGAAAGGGCCGCCGGCAGGTGGGATATGGGATGGTTCTGTAGGTATTGCCTTTCCAATATTCTTTCTCAGACAGGTAAGGCATGACATTGCTCTTTTACTCGCATGAGAGGAGAATCCTGGGGCGCACCAATAGGCTCTTACCAATTTGCACATTCCCTCCTTGCCTAGATGAGTCAGCCCGTGAGCTGCTTCAGCCAGACATGGAAGATATGCTCTGGGGGCCACTGGTTTACCATGTCCATCCGTCCAGAGTCCTGAGGACTCTTGGCCACATCCCTTTGCCTTCCAGACTGCCTTTTCCTGTGTGGAACACAAATTTTGCATTTTACACAACTTCTGTGTGTTGATGGTATTGAATACCATCAGTTGTGTGGTGTCTGTCTGTATGGGGGTAGCAGCTGCTAACTTAGCAGCTTCGTCTGCTCGGCTGTTACCAAGTGATACCGGGTCTTGGCTATATGTGTGTGCTTTACATTTGATAACAGCCACTCTGTCGGGTTCCTGTATCGCTGTTAGAAGCCTTTTTATGTGAGCTGCATGCGCTACCGGTGTACCAGCTGCCGTCATGAAATTTCTGAGGCGCCATAGGGCTCCGAAATCATGGACTACCCCGAATGCGTATCTAGAATCGGTGTAGATATTGGCTGACTTACCCTTAGCCAATTCACCTGCTCTGGTTAGGGCGACCAGTTCAGCAACCTGGGCTGAGTGAGGTGGGCCTAGCGGTTCCGCTTCTATGGTGTCTTGGTCATCTACGACTGCGTATCCAGTACACAAGTCTCCCGAGTCTGACTGTCTGTGACAACTACCGTCCGTGTAGAACGTGAGTTCTGCATCTTCCAGTGGGTTGTCACTGATGTCAGGCCTTGCGGTAAAATTTTGGGTCAAATATTCCATACAATCATGTGTATCTTCCTTTGTATTAAATCCTCCTTCCCCAGCACTCTCACCTTCCACCCTTTGTGCCTGACCAGGCACACCTGGGAGATATGTTGCAGGATTTAATGCACTGCATCTCCTTATGGTGATGTTTACGGGGGCCATTAGTGCTAATTCCCATCTTGTAAACCTCGCTGATGAGACGTGTCTGGTTTGGGCAGAATTCAATAAGGCTGATACCGCATGTGGCGTATGGATTGTGAGGTTGTGGCCTAGCACGACATCTTCGCTTTTTGTCACTAGCAATGCTATCGCAGCAACGCTTCGCAAGCATGTGGGGAGGGATCGCGCTACCGTATCTAGCTGAGCGCTGTAGTATGCAACTGGCCTGCTGGCATCACCGTGTTTTTGGGTTAGTACGCCTGCCGCGCAACCAGCACTTTCTGTTCCGTATAGTTCAAAGGGTTTCCCATAGTCTGGCATACCTAGTGCTGGTGCCTGCGTTAGGCACTGTTTGAGTCTCTCAAATGCTGTTTCGGACTCGTCTGTATGCGAAATCCTATCAGGTTTGTTCGAGGAGACCATTTCCTGCAAAGGTAACGCTAAAATGGAAAACCCTGGGATCCAATTACGGCAATACCCACACATTCCTAAAAACGTCCTGATCTGTTGCTGGGTTTGTGGCAGGGTCATGTCTCTAATTGCTTGGATTCTATCAGCGGTCAGGTGTCTCAGTCCTTGTGTTAGACAGTGTCCCAAATATTTTACCTTAGTTTGGCATAATTGCAACTTGTCTTTGGACACCTTGTGTCCGGTGTCTGAAAGATGAAACAGGAGCTGTTTCATATCCTTCAGAGATGCTTCCAGTGAATCTGAACACAGTAATAAATCGTCCACATACTGTATCAATACTGATCCACTGTCTGGTTGGAAAGACTGTAAACAATCATGCAAAGCCTGAGAAAATATACTTGGACTATCTATGAAACCTTGGGGAAATCGAGTCCACGTGTATTGGACTCCTCTGTATGTGAATGCAAACAAATATTGGCTGTCAGGGTGCAGAGGTACCGAAAAGAAAGCGGAGCAGAGGTCAATAACAGTGAAAAATTTGGCAGTGGGAGGGATTTGCATTAGGATGACAGCTGGATTTGGCACTACGGGGAACTGACTCTCAACTATTTTGTTAATCCCCCTTAGATCCTGCACTAGCCTGTAACCCCTCCCCCCACTCTTCTTAACAGGGAAGATGGGACTATTGGCAGTGCTGGACGTTCTTACCAGAATGCCCTGTTGTAGCAAGCGCTCTATTACTGGGTAAACTCCTAACTCCACCTCTGGCTTCAGAGGATACTGTGGGATTTTTGGAGCTATCCTACCATCTTTTACTTGTACAACTACTGGAGCTACGTTTGCCATTAATCCAGTGTCCTGTCCGTCTTTTGTCCAAAGTGACTCTGGTATCTGAGATGTCATCTCTTCTACTTGGGATGGATTCCTATTTGTCATAATGGTATGTGACATTAATTTTGATGGGGAGTCTAACATGTCTCGCACTTCCTGAGCGTGTTTCTCAGGTATGTCCAAGAATACACCTTCAGGAGTACAATAAATGACGCACCCCATTTTACACAGTAAGTCTCTTCCCAGGAGATTGGTTGGTGCCGATGCAGCCAGCAAAAAGGAATGCTTGGTATGCAAAGGCCCTATTGTAATCTCGGCTGGTTTGCTAACAGGGTAGTGCTGGACTACTCCTGTTACTCCCATGGCTGGAATTGTCCTACCAGTGGTCCTCATGCCCACTGTCGAATTTATCACTGACTTGGCCGCCCCTGTGTCTACAAGAAAGTTTAAAGTTTTACCAGCTACATTAATTGCGACCTCGGGTTCACTTTCAAGGTTGGCAATCAATTTCACTGGCTGCAGATTACAGGTATGGCCACACCCCTATTGGGTATGGTGACCTCCCTGAATCCCGCTGGCAGCAACTATTTGTGAGGGAGATAGTTGGGAACTACCAGAGGCATGCCAGTCTCTGTTTGGGGGATATCTTTTTGTTTCCCCTGTATGTGGCTCATAACTCCGTTTCTGCGGACCTTGCTCCCAATGTCGTGTGTCGTGTCGTTGTCTAGGGGGTTGGTATGATCTTTGCGAATTTTTCGCTCTACAGTCTCGTGCATAGTGTCCCTGTCTTTGACAAGAATAACATGTTATCATAGTTGACTTACCCACAGGGTTGGATGGTACATACGCAGGCTGCTTTGTGGTCAGAGCCTGTATACTTACTGACATTAGCTTATCACTCTGCGACTCCCTGTGTCTGGTGATGTTTCGGTCGTGATCAATAGCAGCCTCTCTCAAAGTGGACACTGACAGACCTCGCCAACATGGTTGCGTGGTCTGTACCCTTGCCTTTAATGTTTCCTTCAAACCATCCATTAGTACAGATACTGCTACTTCTCGATGGTTTGGATTTGTCCTAATGTCCTCTATACCAGTGTACTTTGCCATTTCTAATAGTGCCCGGTGAAAATATTCTGCAGCTGTTTCTGACTCTTTTTGTTTAATGGAAAATATTTTGTTCCATTTAACAACTGCTGGGAAATGCTCCTTTAACTGTAAGTTTATCCTTCTTACGTTATCTTTGTTGTACACATCTGTAAGAGGTACATCCAGATCTAGTCCACAATCAGCTAAAAATTGAGCTGAGTCGACATTGGAGGGTAAACAAGCTTTTAGCAATATCTGCCAATCTTTATTATTGGGCTCTAAAGTGTTTCCTAAGTGTGTGATGTATTTTTGGCTGGCAACTAAATCTTTTCTAGGGTCAGGGAATTCAGACACTATGGTCCTTAATTCCATTCGGGAAAATGGGCTGTACATGGCAATGTTCCTTATGGGAGTGGCTCCTGATACATCTGTTTTCCCATTGGGAACTGCTATTACCCTAACAGGAGTAATTCTAACAACCTCATTCTGTGTAGATTCTACAGCTTGTGGTGAAATAGTCTCAGCATAATGCATGGTGCCGTACTTACCAGTTGATACGACCTCACCTATCCCTCCGCTAGGGGCCTTTACTAATCTCGTGGGTGTTGCTGTGCCTACTGTGGTCTCTGCTATGGTGGCTGCTAGAGAGAGCGCTGAAATCGTTGTCGCTTCGTCCTCTTGATCACACTCCTGAGGAAAGTTCAAAACAGGGTACAACTTGCACGGGTTAATACTTGCATGGGTTAATGGGTTAACATTATCATTAACATTTACACAGTTACTAAGTGATTTTGTGTTACACTTTAGTGCGTCTTTCTCCGTAATCAACTTCTCTCCTGATATATATGGTGGCGGCGGGGCCGTGGCAATCAGTTTTCTGTTAGAGCCAGATCCCGCCGCCTGAGCCAAACCTCTCTGTATCTCACCTTCCTGTTGCCACAACTGTAAATAATCATAATGCTGAACTCGTCTCTTTGTTGATTTTATGAGACATATCCTCCTCCTTAAATTTTGTAACACCTCTGGGCTGAAGCTACCTATTCTTGGGAATTTCTCCCGGTCTTGTACCGTCATTCTCTCCCATTCATCACATAAAACCTCTGTGTGACTTCCATATTTCTCACACATGATATACCTGGCCGACCCAATTGGTCGGACCACTGAATCAACCCGAGCCGAGGTTGATCGCCCCCTACCTGAACAACTGGCCCCCATAACTCTGCAGGCGTTGCTTGCTCTACCTCTGATCTCTATATCAAGGTCTTCAGCGAACCCTTACAGAAAACCAGATTGTTCACAATAGGCTGACGGTGGCGGTTTACCGAGTACCCCACTCACTCGCCCACGCCGACCAATGCAACCTGATCACACCGATATGGTGCTGGCGCACTCGACCCAGGGCACCTATAAAAACCGTTGTTTACTGGAACATGCGAGGGTTATCCGCAGAACACTTACTCTTTCCAGTAAAGGTGAGGTTTGTCAGATAGTTCCTGAGTGACCAGCGAACTTCCCTTCTTGAAAAATAAAAAATTACACAAATCACGTCAGAATGTACAAATAGCGTTTGTGACCCCTTTACTCTAATGGTACTAGGTCAGATTACTAACTACTGTACACAATTACGTGCGGTCCAGTCGTTCAGTACACAAACAACTAAGCTTGTGTACGGAAAGACCAATGGAATCGAAACTTACGACTGCGAATTCCTTCAGCCAGAGCTTGTACGGCCTATATGGGTCTTGCACCAACCCTTCTCTTGGTGTTGTGCCTCTGAACTGTATAGCGGACTTCCCTGTTTACTGTACCTGGACCTGCTGGTCTACTATGACCTCCTGGTCTTGTTCTGTACGACCTCCTGGTCTGACCTCCTGGTCTTGTTCTATACTGGTCCGCTATACTCTAATGCTCAAATATTATGTTTAACCAAGGATGCCTCCCTAGCCACCGTGCACGTCACTTACACGCGTGTACCTCACGAGTACTCGACTTTTCTTGTGGTTCAACCTTTAAGTTATATAAACTTATGTAATACAAAAACACTCACTCATCACATGTACACTTTTGCTTCTATTTCTATTTCTGCGCAGAAATTTTTCTTTAGCCCAGCTGTGTTACCAATTAGGAGCAGGATCTGTTAATTTAAATTTTGGATTTCCAAAAATAGACTTGCGTTATTTATCGCCTGTGGCGCTATTTACCGCTTTGCGTTACTTATCGCGTTGCGTTAAAAATCAACTTATCGTGACTTGAGCTACGTAGGCGTAACCGGACGCTCCGTTGCGTAATGTACGCTGCGTGCGTCTGCCTTTGGATTGCGTACACAAGTCTTTTGTTAGGGACACGTGTACGAAAGCAAAGATCCACCGTAACACAATTTATATTTTTATCAATGTAGATGATCCCTGGTCATCTACCACACAACACACTGACTTCGCCTTATCTCCCAGGCAAAACTGTGTGTTTGTCTATCTTTTAACTATATTACCTTTACTCTTAAACTATGAAATAACGGCAAATCTTTTTTTTTAGCATTTCTATCGACTATAAAACTGGCAGACAGGAGAGTGATATACGAAAATGAAAAAGAAAAAGAAATGCAGATATATATGTGTGCGTGCGTGTGTACGCAAGACAGAAAAATACAGTTTTAAAAGACACTAGCGTTTTGTTCTTACCTCCGGTTCCCGGATTCCTTCAGCACTCTTTTATCTAAGCGAAGCAGACGCTTATCCCGTCAGCACTACGAGACAACCTCCCGCCCTTTGCTGAGGGATAATGTCTGCTGATCTACCTAGTGCAGATATGTGAAGGACAGGACGAGCCGCCAATTGATAAAGCTAAATATTTATCGTGTATATAACCCTTTATGAGGTCTAAGAACACGGTACGCTATCTACGTAAGAAGTACCGTAAGGGTACGCAAGTTGCGTATCGATCGCTTAGCCGTGATCGAGACGCTCAGGCGTCACGTTCACTCACGGCCAAGTGATCGCAGGCAGGCAGACTATTGGCTGTTGACTTATCGTAATGATTCGCTATAGCGTAGCAGCGCTCGGGACCACGAGGAGATCACCAGCGATGCAGACGCTCACAACGTTAAACCTTTATATCTATACCTTTGGCAATGAAATACACAGCAAACCTTAATGTAGAGACAAAGTGTAAGTGCAACCTTGTGTAACCTGATTAACTACAAAGCTGCTTGAGCGTCACCGATGCTCAGGGAATACTTAACACTATAAAGAATACACAGATACCTGGGCTTAGGGTCCGAAACCTATTATATGTATTATGACTATTATACTTGCAAAAAGAATCACAGTACAAAGCATACACTACAATATAACATAAACCAACTAACCAGATAACTACACAGGAAATACAATACAATGCAATTAAGTCTAATCAAGGGAAAAATACGAGAGAAAGAGAAGAGAGGGAGAGAGAGAAATGGCTCACAGTAAGACAATATGATTACGGAGAGAACTTACGCACAAGGGGAACGATCGCATGCGCCTCGATATCCAGCTCCCGATTATCAGCAATGAGAACCGTTGAAGAGAGTGAAGTTGGATATGGTCGGCCTGCTATTTATGCCCCACACACAATACAATTCAATGGTCCCTACAATCTCATTGTTCATTGGACACAGGAATTCGGCTTCGCATTATAACAAAAGGTCATAGGTTGATTCATACAGGTGGGCTGTGACTATTTCCAACTGCTCAGGTGGGAGGGAAACTGGGTTTCCCGCCGCATGGGTAATAAAGTGCAAATAAAGTAAATGTTCATAAACTTCTTATGTCCATAACTATTCGCACGAGCGATTGATCTGCTTCAAACCAACACCGGAATATTTCTAATTAAATATTCTTCCGATGGGTACTAAACACCACTGTATTACCCCTATCTGACCCTTCGTATCAAACAAAGAGGGATTCCTCTGTTCATAAACATTCTATATTAACCAAACTTTCAGAATCTATCAAAGGGACCATGATCTACAAAATACATTATTAGTGAAAATATGTAATGATTGAGTCGCACGCTATGATCGCATAAACTCTACCGTAAATACGCATACCATGCGCCTGCGGGTGCCCGCGACTGTGAGTATGCGCACGTACGGGAGAGCGTACGCACGCGCAGCACGGACCTG
This sequence comes from Pseudophryne corroboree, assembly GCF_028390025.1. Taxonomy (NCBI): domain Eukaryota; kingdom Metazoa; phylum Chordata; class Amphibia; order Anura; family Myobatrachidae; genus Pseudophryne; species Pseudophryne corroboree. The sequence continues at coordinate 617,499,338 of NC_086449.1, forward strand.
TGTGAGGTGCAAATATGGTAGTGTGCATAGAGATATTTTTCTGACTTTGACAGTAAAAACAGTGGAGAAGTAAGCCAGTGGAGAAGTTGCCCATGGCAACCAATCAGCTGCTCTGTATAATTTTATAGTATGGAAATTATAACTGTTACTTCAATGCTGATTGGTTACCATGAGCAACTTCTCCACTGCCTCACTTCTTCACTGTTTTCACTGCTTAGTACTTCTCCCACCAAGATACCTGTGTCCAAGCATGGTTAATCTTAAAACCTGTTAGGGTGCCTTGAGGACTGACTTTGGTAACCATCTGACTAACATATAAAGGATTTAACATAAAGAACATCCTAGGCACTTTAAAGAATTTAAAAGAACTAATTAGACACTTGAATATCCAACTTGCCATTTAAGGAGGATTCTTAGAGTATATATACTAGAGACGTGTGGATCGTATTTTGCAAAATCTGAACACCCCCGAACATAGGGGATCCGAGTGTTTCTGAGTTCCAGTTGGGTCTTCTCGCCACACTTTGATCCCAAAACGGGGCAAACTGTAATGTGCCCGGTGTTGGATCTCGTGTGTATTGGATTCTATATAGAGTAAGTCCCTCTCTCATGATCGCGGGCAATATTTGTGGGACGAGGCTGGAGAAAATGTGTTTTAAGAAAACGCCATTAGCAGCATTTATTAGTACACCATCAGGGCACCATAAAGGTGCTATAAGGAGGAGTAGGAGAACTGGTATTAATACATACACTGCACTTAGTGGTTCCTGTGACCTGGGAAGGGTTACTGGCTGTCAGTGTTTGCAGGCATCATCACTGTCAATGCACTGTTTGTAACACACACACACACACACACACACACACACACACACACACACACACACACACACACACACACACACCACATACTGCAGAAACCATCTTTTTAGTGTTTTCCTGGTTGTTCTAAAAAAAAAAAAAAGAATAATAATGTAAAAAAATGATTGCTGTTTAAAAAAAAATCACTTAAAAAAAAACCCTCTTTATGGCACACCATATACTGTATACTATATTATTAGCTGGGTTGTGTTACTGCTGGGTGCCTGCTTGATACTGTACATATTGCATGTCCACTAGACAATAATTACGAAGTTGACCAATTGTTCTTGCTGCTGTTAGAAATGAAAACAAGTGATGCAGTGTACAGATGGAACCACGCTAGTGCCTAACGCCGAGAGCGTCTCCGCGCGCCCCATTCACTAGAATGGGAGAGCGTCTCTGTGCACTCCCGGCGGGGCTAGGCGGACGCATCGCCTAGTCATGCCGGGAGTGTGCGCCTGTGATGGAGCTGCACTGGATGAGTGCGGCTCCATCTGTATATCATATTAGCTAGGTTGTGTTACATAACGCATACTGGGTGCGTGGCCTGCCTGCTATACATACCACCTATCTGTCTACTAGAAAATAATTATATTATTATTATTATTATTATTATTATCATCATTATTGAAGTTGACTAATTGTTCCTGCTGCTGTTAAAAATTAAAACAAGAGATGCATTGTATATCACATTAGCTGGATTGTGTTACATAATGCATACTGGGTGCCTGGCCTGCCTGCTATACAATACATACCACCTATCTGTCTACTAGAAAATATTATTATTATTATTATTATTATTATTATTATTATTAAGAGTCTGTCATCTTTTTTGGGTCATATAACAGTTTGAACAGTGTGTTACTTATTAAGAGTGACGCAGCATATATTATAATCTGGGGTCGTGTTACTGGGTGCTATCCCCATCATCTTCACTCCAAATATCATAAGTGTGGAAAATACAATTTACATACAATTTAGCTTTGTTCCTGTCCTGGTTTTATAAAATCAAACCAATCATAGATCAGTTTATTGAAGAGCAAGAGCAACCCAGTCCTTCTGTAGTGCTGCAGCTGCTGCCAGTGTTAGCACCTTTTCAACATTTACTAACGGTGGTCATAGGAAAAGAAGGTGTACAAAAGGACACCTTAAATTCAAATAGCATTTTACAATGGTTAAGTAAACATTACCTCTAAATATGAGAGCAAAATTTACTACCGAAAAATGTAAAATTGGCAACATGCCATACACCACATGCAAGGCCAAGGAAAGCCTCAGACCTGCTACTGCTTTACATGTAACAAAGGCCTATTGCAGAATATGCAAAAGCCAGGGCCAAACACAGGGCCTAATTCAGTAAGGATCTCTATTGAGGCAAAAATAGCGCTGTCTCAAAACTGCTACTGCTAAAAATCGCATGTGAAGAGCCGGCCAGAAAGGAAAAAGACAGCCACCGCTGCATTCACAAATTTGCGTATGCAGTCGCATAACTGAGATGCATACGCAGAAATCCAGCACCATCATCAGTTGCGTTTGACCAATGCCTACTCAAAATAATGCAATTGCAGTCACACCCGGCGCCATGTTATTCATTGCAGTGATCACAGCTGACATCAGATGCATTCCCCTAAAAAGCCAAGACACGCCTGCATTTTTCCAGCCACTCCCCACAAACGCCATATTGCCTCCCACTAACGGTCACTTCCTGCCAATCACTTTGCAGCTCTATTTCACTGGGCCTGCAATTGCAGAGCGATCACACTTTGGCCTTCACACACGCCATACCTCTCAACTTTACAGTGGTAGTAAGAGGTACCTCTGCACAGCAAAGCCGCACTCGCCGGGGAAAGGGGCCATGGCTAAAGAAAACTGTCCACTTAGGAAGCAACACTGATTGACAATCAATTTCACATGCTGTTGTGCAAATGGAATAGACAACAGGTGGAAATTATAGGCAATTAGCAAAACACCCCCAATAAAGGAGTTGTTCTGCAGGTGGTGACCACAGACCACTTCTCAGCTCCTATGCTTTCTGGCTGATGTTTTGGTCACTTTTGAAAGCTGGCGGTGCTTTCACTCTCGTGGTAGCATGAGACGGAGTCTACAACCCACACAGGTGGCTCAGGTAGTGCAGCTCATCCAGGATGGCACATCAATGCGAGCTGTGGCAAGAAGGTTTGCTGTGTCTGTCAGCGTAGTGTCCAGAGCATGGAGGCGCTACCAGGAGACAGACCAGTACATCAGGAGATGTGGAGGAGGCCGTAGGAGGGCAACAACCCAGCAGCAGGACCGCTACCTCTGCCTTTGTGCAAGGAGGAACAGGAGGAGCCAGTGGCGTAAGTTCGTCACAGTCGCCCGGAGGCAAGATAAATATTGCTGCCCCCCTATTTCCTATATTAAGATAAATATATGTATGTATGTGCGCGTGTGTGTGTGTGTATATATATATATATATATATATATAAAACCAAGCAAAGAAGGCTGCGGCACTCAGAGGCTTGATGCAAAATTCTTATTGTATTAAAACAAACATCTGAAATTGGATTTCAGATGTTTGTTTTAATACAATAAGAATTTTGCATCAAGCCTCTGAGTGCCGCAGCCTTCTTTGCTTGGTTATACATAACATGTTTCCTGGAGGCACCGGAGCAACTGTATATTGAAGGAGGAGTGCCGGTCCACACATTGCCCATATATATATATATATATATATATATATATTAGTGATGAGCGGGTTCTGTTCCTCGGAAACCGAACCCCCCCGAACTTCACCCATTTTACACGGGTCCGAGGCATACTCGGATTCTCCCGTATGGCTCGGTTAACCCGAGCGCGCCCGAACGTCATCATCCCGCTGTCGGATTCTCGCGAGATTTGGATTCTATATAAGCAGCCGCGCGTCGCCGCCATTTTCACTCGTGCATTGGAAATGTTAGGGAGAGGACGTGGCTGGCGTCCTCTCCGTTTATTGTTGAACTTGATTGATTGTGCTTTATTGCTTAATTGTGGGGAGGACTGGGGAGCAGCTGTATAATATAGGAGGAGTACAGTGCGTACAGGAGTACAAAACGCTGGAGTGTCTGCAGAAACGGGGGAGTGGCTGGCCAAACGCAGGGCGTGTTTGTGACGTCAAACCAGGAACGAAACGGGCTGAGCTGATCGCAGTGTAGGAGTAGGTCTCGAGCTACTCAGAAACTGCTAAGAATTATTTATTCGCAATTCTGCTAACCTTTCGTTAGCAATTCTGCTAAGCTAAGATACACTCCCAGAGGGCGGCGGCCTAGTGTGTGCAATGCTGCTAAAAGCAGCTAGCGAGCGAACAACTCGGAATGAGGGCCCATGTTTCAGTGCTTCTTTTATTACACTATCATCAGGTTAACAAAGGTCTTTGTCAGCCTCATGATAGTGCAATAAAAAAAACACTGAAACGTTGTTATCTATATCCAAGTCTGCTGACTACTTTTTATGCCGAGTGCCGCACCGCAGAAAGTGTATATATGAACCACGGTATATGTGATAGCACCAGCAAAGCATATGTAATAATTGGAGTGCCGGTTCTTTGGGGTGGGGTGTGTGTGTGTGTATATATATATATATATATATATATATATATACAAAAGGGCAGTGTATAACTACCATTTTCTCAGAGGGCACCGGGGCAATTGTTTGAAACAGTGGGAGTGCCGGTCCATGCAATATCTATACATATATATCTATCTATATATATATATATATATATATATATATATAAAATATAAATATATATATATATATATATATAAAATAAATATATATATATATATATATATATATATATATATACACACACATATTTTGGGGTTAATTATATTCAGCGACAGTTGAATAGCGCCGGGAGTTCAATACAGCGCCAAGTGACACCAATTGTCAGGAATTCTTCTCTCAACCCCGGGGGATGAGAGAAGAAACCCGACAAAAGTGCTGCCGCGCGAGGCTGATTCTGTTGGGAATCAGCATCGCATCGGGGAGTTAAGTCGGAGAATGCCCGTTCTCCCAACAATTCAACCTGTTAAGTCGGCGAGAACAGGCCTTCGCCGACTTAACTTGAGCTGAATTGAATAGTGACGGGAGCTAACTCCCGGCGCTATTCAACTGTCGCTGAATAGAATTGACCCCATAGACAAAAGGTGGGTCTAGCACTGCCACTTAAACTTACAGCCTTCAAAATGAAGAAATGGATAGGTGGATAGAGGTGTGGCACTCCAATGAAGGATCCAACGGGTGTAATATGGTTTGCCGGCGGTCGGAGTCCCGGCGACCAGCATACCGGCGACAGGGTCCCGACCGCCGGCATACCGACAGCTGGGCGAGCGTACATGAGCCCCTTGCGGGCACGGTGGCGCGCGTCTCCCTCCAGGGGGGTCGTGGACCCCAAAGAGGGAGAAAAGATGTCTGTTTGTCGGCGGTCGGGATTCCGGCGCCGGTATGCTGGTCGCCGACAACCAGAAGACCACCCTAATCCAACAGCAAGTGAATAGTGGGATAAAGTAGTTGGGCATCTGCTTATAACAAAATACTAGCAATCATCTAAGAATACGGCACCCCAAATAAGACATTGTGACAGTGATGCTAGTTATGCCACTGTGACTGTGTCTTATTTGGTGTTCTGCATTTTTAGATGATTGCATATATTATATATAAAAATAATATTATACAGCTTTTATAAAATCATGTGGTAGCACTATGTCTCCTTCCCCCCTCTCTCTCCCCCCCAAAAGTGCTTGCAGATGTACAGTACATACTGGTACTTTACTTTCAGGAGTCTGTCAGCGCCGCTATCCTGCACTCTCTCCTGGCGGCTTAGCGGCTCTTAGGTGTCCTGGGCGGCGTGCGGCGGCTCTGGGTCACGTGATATCTGCGACCCAGGCCAGACCACACAGCAGCAGAGAGCACAGACAGGAGGAGTAGCGAGCGCCGCTGATGCTAATAGGCGCTGCGCTCGTTCGTCCGTCGGCTGCTCCTCTAGCAGCTCCTGCTGCACTACGGAAATGTCCTGTGGGAACGGAGCGGGGGTTGGGGGACAACGGAGCAGCTGTTGCTGTAGGTGCCGTGCCCCCTTCATGGCCAGGAGCCCGGCGGCAACGGACTCCGCTGCCTCCGAGAGTTCCGCCCCTGGGAGGAGCACTACCAGAGCCCTGCAAAATGACCTCCAGCAAGCCACAAATGTGCATGTGTCTACTCAAGCGATCAGAAACAGACTCCATGAGGGAGGTATGAGGGCCCGACATCGACAGGTGGGGGTTGTGCTTACAACCCAACACCGTGCAGGACGTTTGGCATTTGCCAGAGAACACCAAGACTGGCAAATTCGCCACTGGTGCCCTGTGCTCTTCACAGATGAAAGCAGGTTCTCTCTGAGCACATGTGACAGATGTGACAGAGTCTGGAGACGCCAAGTAGAATGTTCTGCTGCCTGCAACATCCTCCAGCATGTGGGTCAGTAATGGTGTGGGGTGGCATTTCTTTGGGGGACCGCACAGCCCTCCATGTGCTCGCCAGAGGTAGCCTGACTGCCATTAGGTACCGAGATGAGATCCTCAGACCCCTTGTGAGACCATATGCTGGTGCGGTTGGCCCTGGGTTCCTCCTAATGCAAGACAATGCTAGACCTCATGTGGCTGGAGTGTGTCAGCAGTTCCTGCAAGACGAAGGCATTGATGCTATGGACTGGCCCACCCGTTCCCCAGACCTGAATCCAATTGAGCACATCTGGGACATCATGTCTCGCTCCATCCACCAACGCCACATTGCACCACAGACTGTCCAGGAGTTGGCGGATGCTTTAGTCCAGGTCTGGGAGGAGATCCCTCAGGAGACCATCCGCCACCTCATCAGGAGCATGCCCAGGCGTTGTAGGGAGGTCATACAGGCACGTGGAGGCCACACACACTACTGAGCCTCATTTTTACTTGTTTTAAGGACATTATATCAAAGTTGAATCAGCCTGTAGTGTGTTTTTCCACTTTAATTTTGAGTGTGACTCCAAATCCAGACCTCCATGGGTTAATAAATTTGATTTCCATTGATCATTTTTGTGTGATTTTGTTGTCAGCACATTCAACTATGTAAAGAACAAAGTATTTAATAAGAATATTTCATTCATTCAGATCTAGGATGTGTTATTTTAGTGTTCCCTTTATTTTTTTGAGCAGTGTATATATATATATATATATATATTTATTTATTTATTTATTTATTTATTATAACTAAGAACCTAATACGGTTAGCCTTACTGTTTTTCCCCCTCTGCTGCTGGTAGGCTCTACTACATAATAGAAATGCTGGCTGGGCATGGGCTGGCTCCACACACCGTCCTCCTTGATCCCGGCAACCTGCGCATCCAGCCAATGACTGAGCCATAGGCTGCTGCTCCACAGATTACTGGACAGCTGAGCCGTCGCTCAGCTGTCCTTCTATTTCACATTTTTCACATTTTAATGCATTGGTGAGCCGCGAGCAACCTGGGGACATAGCTCAGCTGCTGCCCTGCATGTGGAGCGGCTGCATCTGGAGCGCAGCATTGTAGATCGGACTAGAGATCCGATCTGCGGCAGCGGCGGGGAGCCCATTTGAAAAAGAGGGCCCGGGGTACTTACCCCCGGGGGCCCCCTCTTAATCTGGCTCTACTCCCAACTGCCCTCCCCCCACCATGGGACACAGCTACTTGTGGGTGGGACAGTCCCAAAAAAACAGGACTGTCCCGCGAAAATCGGAACAGTTGGGAGGTATGCACACGCGCAACTTGTTCGCTGCACATACACAGTCTTAGGATAATCGTCCAATTTGCGTTTTTGCAATTTAGCAATCCTTACTGAATAAGGCCCCCAGTCAGGCATCTCCTGTAACCTCGCATTCAACATCTATATGTGTCACATTTAAAACAGACAAATCAGTGCCACCCCCAAAAAAGAAGAACACTACGGGGCTTATGTAATAACCTGCGAGATGCAGGCTGTGTGGGAATTCCAGTGAGTATGCCTGTATTTTTAAAGTGCCAATCATTTACAAAGCAATGCCATGGCAGCATTGAAAAGAAAGGCAACATTAATTATACTCACACAACTCACAAAGAAATAGGAATAGATTTATTAACCTGCGATTTTTAATGCCACTGCATCTTTGGCAGTTTTGCCTGCTTATTTTAAAGAGGAAGTAATATTAAATACTAAACATTTCTGACAGTTTTAATGACAATAACTGTATTAACTCTATTAACCCCTTTGCTGTTACAACTTTCTATCTTCTGTATTTTGTCCCTTCCCTGGTTGGTCACATTTAAACATGGGAAAAAAGTGATTTGTAATTGAAATTGCAAAAAAGTGAACTAAAAAGATGTGTGTATTTTAACTTTACATACAACCAACAAGTAATAATAATATTCATCATCATCATCATCATAATAATAATTTTATTTATATAGAACTTTTTCTCCAACAAAACTCAAGGTGCTTTACAGACATCAAAAACAATGCACATAACACAGAATATTTAGGTAATACAGCAATAAACAATCCACACAGACATTAAAAAAATAATAATCTAGAGCACACTGTAAGCATAATGCAGGATTGGTGTAGGCATTTTGAGTAATAACTTCCATGGGTTGTGTATTCCGCCCTCACTTGGTACCAGGCGAGGCAGTCCTCTTGGGCGCACTGCGTAGGATTACCCTGGGTGGGATAGTCTAAACCTAGAAAATATGACACAAATGGGGTGATTGCAGCGTCCTAACTCTCAGAGTAGGGTCCCAATAAAAACGTCAGGTCCATGTATTTTTCATCCCATCCACAAGTGTAGCAGATGAGGCAGCCATGTTGGGCACACTACGAAAGTAACACTGTGGGAGGTGAGCCATACAAGGTCCGAATGCATATATGGGGAAACTGACACTTGTGTAGTAGTATGCTATACCCCACATGAAAAGATCCATATGAAATACAGCCTGCCCGTGGAGGAGCCATCCAGGGCAACCATCTGGGGTGTACTACACAGGTTGCTGCTGGCAGATTGTGCAATCAGTGGAGGTACACATTACAGCACAGTGGTGTGGAAGTACACTATAAGAAGAAAAAGGGGAAAAAAAGGTAAGAACACATCTGCAGGAACCAACGGACATTGATTCTTGATCTTTAGGCTTATTGTTCACCACAATCTCAGTACAGGAACACTAATGAAATTTACAGTCTTCAAAAACTCTCCCACAAAGTAGAACAACTTTGATGAAAGCCCAGTATTTCTCATGATTTCCTCAAAAATACTGCTACGTTGCAAAGCTCTGGACTTTTTCACATGCTGCAGCAGCCAGCGGTAATTGACTGCTGAACTGGCTGGGTACATTTAAATGCCCGCCCAGTTCGTGATGTCAGTCACGGTGGATTGGTCAGTGTGTAAGCACAACACACTACCCGATCCGGCTTAAGATACATCTGCAGATCAATTGATCTGCAAATATACCGAGCAGTGTGTACCCATCAGGGCCGGTTCAAGCCCGCTCTGCGCCCCAAGCAGGAAATGGGGCGTGGCTTAATACAGGGGGCGTGGTCAGTTAGCCCCCTGTACATTAGTAGCGCCGCTTGAATGCTGAGCGGTGCGCGATGACGTCATCGCGCACCGTTCAGCAAAGGTACTCTCCACGAAGGAAAACTAGACGCTATGCATCTAGTTCCCTTCACAGGAGGCACAGACGGGGGACACAGCGGGCAGCGGAGGGCACAGCAGTGGCGGATTTTGCCATGGTGCGGTGCCCTCCGGACGGCGCCAGCGCCCTCCGGAAGGCGGCGCCCCGGGTAAAAGTCCTGCTTGCCCGTGGCAAGGTCCGCTACTGGTGCCCATTATTAGGGTCCATTTAATAATGAATGATATACTTGTTACCACTCATTACTAATCTTAAATGGTGCTCCAACCAATCAGCTCCTCAGGGGCATAACTTCCAGATGCAATGGAGATGCCTGCCTCCGGGCTCCAAGCCCTGAAGGGGAACCTGCCTATACAACAGCACCTGTGTGGTTCACAGCGGGATCCAAGTGTGCTCTTCCAACAGAGCTCTGCGACACACACCCTGATGCTGCAGATTTAATCGGCTCTATCCCAGGTGGCATGCTAACACCTGAAATAGGGGGCAGGATGTCCCCTTCCCGGTATTGCTCAGCCTGTGCTGCAACAAGTGATGGTGCACCCGCCGCTGCTGGACTGTGAGATGGGACCCAACTATAAATGCTGATTCTGCATGTTGCAGATGACTGAATCACAGAATAGCTGGAGCCATGCCAATTCATTGCGGGCTCAGGACCCTGTAGACTGGCTGAGAGTGCTATCAATATAATTATGCAAGTTGTGTGTGTGTTTATACACACACACACACATACACTAACGCACACTATAGGGGATATTCAATTGTTTGAAGAGTCACTTGGGTGCCTGTTTTTTCCTGTCTATTAGATAGGAGATAACAGACACCCAACTGACTTGTCAAACAATTGAATATCCCCCTATATTTGTTTTCCTTTTTATTTTAAGGGACAGCGGGGACACCAAACTCCAACTTTTCTTTGGGTGACTGGGATGAGCTTACACCACTGCAGCTCCTATCAGTTATTTTTCAAACACAGCCTGTAACATGACAGGAGCTGATTGGTTGGAGCACCATTTAAGATTAGTAACAAATGATAACAAGTATATCACGCATTATTAAATAGAGCCCTAGTCAGGGGTGTAGCCAGAAATTTGTGGGCCCCATAGCAACATTTTAAAGGGTCCCCCATCCCAATGCTTCCAAAGAGACACCTCTCAGCAGCAGTTGTTAATTTGATGCCCTATAGTAGTGCCCTAGTTCATTTTCTGAACCATAGTAGAGCCTTATTTAATGTTATGCCCCATAGTAGTGCCCTAGTTTTTTTAATGAATTGCAGTAGTGCTTAAGTTTACCCTATGTCACATTTTAGAGCTGCCAGTACACATTATGCCTCACAGTACCCGCCCCAAGTCACATTATGATATATAGTGCTCCTCATTCATATTGTGCCTCATTACAGTGTCCTGGTTCATATTATATAACATTAAAATGCCCTCCAGTTCATTTTATACCACATTACAATATGCAAGCCAGGGGCATACCTAGATAAGGACCCCTACGTAGGTACCGCCCAATGTATATAACACATGTAACTTTGACAAGGAAGGTGGCCCCTCTCTGCTTTGGGCACCTGTAGCACAGACAGGTGTGTGGGCGGAGACTCTGCAGTCTGTGATGTTGAAAGTAAGGAGTTTGTTTGGTGAGCTCCAGAAACTGCAGTTACATCCAGTGCTTGCAGGGATATTCCCTGCAGGTTTCCCCCAGGGGGATGGATCCTCCTGGGGGACAGGGCTCCAGGCGGTTGCCCTATGGTACTGGTTCTAAAGTACCCAAAACCAAAATCCTGGTGCCCAGACAACTTGTGCGGCTGGCCAGTCTGGTGCATCAGGAAGCAGCATGAGCAGCTTAAGAGACAATGTCAGCAGCATCCCCAGCATGGCTTCAGTACAGAAAGAGTCACAGCTAGCCCTCCCTATGCCGCAGGATGCTCTCCTGTGTGACGCAACACAGGATGGAGCGGTAGTGAAAGCTACCTGCCCCGCTGGCATGGCTACAGCAGGGCAGCTGGAGCCACAGTTGGATACCCCAAACTCTCCTCGAGTACTCCCCTGCATGAAATAATGCAGGGTGGAGTGGCAGTGGCTGCTGTCTGCCCAGGGTGGAGTGAAGAGTGTGGTGGGTTGAAACCTTTAGATGCATTGGAGAATGTACCTGGGTCCCCAGATGATACCAGGGATGAAGAAGAGTGTGAGGAGGAGGAGGAGGAAGAGTCCTTTGACAGTTTCTCTATAGATGACCTGCAGAAAGAAGCCAGGCATATACAGTCTATAATTGCTGATAAAAAGAAAAAAAGAAATAACTGTTACATATGGGAAAAAGCGGTGTTAAAGGGTGTGATTGAAGCTCTCTCTATCACCCTGGAAAGGGTTAAAACCAAATTAAAGGAGAAGCGGCAGGAGATAAAGGATAAGCAGATGCAGGCAGCAGTGAAGGGGTTACCTGATTGTGATGGAGGTCAGCTGATACCTGTGGCCAGCGTTTTCAGCAAGTGTACAGAGGCTGTCTGTGCACCTGAGAGTGATTCCTGCTCATCATCCCATGTGCAGATGTCTGCTGAGCTGCAGGGAGAAGCAGCAACTGAAAGAGTGTCAGTCTTGGCAGCAGCAGAGAATGCAGAGGTCACCAGTAAGGTAACACTGTCTTGTCCAGCTCATGGTGTCTCTGCTCCTGATGATTTCCATACAGCATCTGTTAATGTGGGGCCTGCTCTCCCAGAGGCAGTGCCTGAGTGTATGCAGATTTCCCCAGCAGCAGCTCAGCAGGCAGTGACTCTTGCACATTGTCTGTCTGGGATGGGTTAACAGACAAAACTGAGGAGACTGTTTCTAACATTGTACAGAATATTACTTCTCACACTGACAGTAACTTAGTGCAACCTTGTAACACTGTGCAAGGGATGCCGGTATTAGACAGAAACACTTTGTCTGAGGGGGGTAAAGAAGTGATTCAGGCTGTGTATGGCCAGTTGGATGCTCCAGCCAGGTTAAAAGCTGCAGCTGAATTAATCAGTAGTGAAAAAGGGAGACGTGAAGTTACAAATGTAGATAATATGTCTAATGCTGTAAGGAATAACGATGATGCAAATAAGCAAACTGTTCCAGGCACAAGGTCCTATGCTAGCATGGTGAATGCAAATCTACCCCCAACAGCAGTTACTTCTGGTCAAATTACTAAGAGTAGAAATCTATTGCAATTTAAATGGGCAGGGACAGGTGAAGTCCCAACAAACAAGATCTTTCTAGAGATGATTTTCAGCCTGGGCTTCCATGCTTCGGATCTGTATGCCTGTATCCATCCAGTCAAAACACCTGACTTGGATGTGAGCTTCCTATGCTATGAGGGCTTACAGACCTTTTGGATGAAATGGCAGGTATGCAGATCCCAAGCACCATCTAACAACTATAGAACGAATTTGGAGACCAAGCAGGATAAAATAACAATATTAGTTAGAAATTAGTCCATTCCTGCCCAGGAATTTTGTTCTGGCTCTCCAGATTCTGCACGGTACAATCTAATTTGATAAAGGTTGGTTTCACAATGGGAGTCCGGGGAGGTGCGTGGTCTGCTATGGTTCAGTTAAAAAGTACAAATACAGGTTTCTTGCACATTCCTTCTGCGGCCTATATTGGTCGAGACTGAGTACAGTGCTTCTACCCTGGGCAGCCACGCACCTACTTCAGATGTGGAGATTTTCATCACCTGAGTAGCGAATGTAATGTCACCAAGTGCACGCTCTGTGGAAAAGTTGAACATGTGTCAAGAGACTGTAATGATGTTAAATGCAACTTATGTGGGAAGGACAGCCCCTTACAGTTGATGCCCATGGGCAAGCCATAATATGGAAAATGAACGAGAACAGAGGGAGGAAGCAGCCAGGAAAGAGAAAGAGGGTCCAGTAAAGGAAATTATCTTTGTAGCTATACAAACCAGGGCTTCTTAAAAAGTGGAAAAGGCAGATAAATTTCAGAAGGAAAATAGAGGGAAGAGGAAAAAGAAGGTTGACAGTGATGAATTAGTCCTCTCAAATAGATTTGATGCCTTTTCCACTGATGAAGAACAGGAGGGGGAGGTAGTAACAAATGGTAAAGATTTAGTTTTTGTCTCCAAGGTTAGTAAGAGGAAGGCAAAGCAGGGTGAGAAAGCTTCAGTAGGTGAAAAAAGAAGGAAACAAGTGGGGAGTGGGGAGAGTAGTGGAGAAGGATTAGAGTGGGATCCAGTAGGCACAGATTTAGGGGATGAAGAGGTGGCTGGAGATTCTAAGGACTACCCTGCTCAGGAGATGGTAATAGAGGAAACACCACAGGTAGAGGAGCAGGAAGAGACTGAGATAGATTCCTCAGGTTCAGTAATTGCACCAAGTAAGGCGCCTGCAGGTGATCTGTTGGGGGTTCCAGGTTTGCCCCCTAGGTCAGAGTGTAAACCACCAGATCCTGGACCCTCACAAAGTAAGGGTGGCCTGTCCCAAAATTCAGGTAATGGTGATGGCATGCAGGGTTCCATTGGGGAGGGGGAAACTTCTCCCAAAGGGAAAGATGCTAGAAGATCTAGGTCTTCAAATATGGTATCAGGGAAGAATGTAAAGGAAAAGTGAGCAGGGTCCTGCTTCTAAAACCCAATGACACATGGATCCCCAACCCATACTATGTGCCACCATTAATGTGGCTTCCATACTTTCTGAGCGAGCTCATTTTATGGCCTTTGATTTTTTCAATACAGTTGAGATTGATTTTTTGTTTTTGTAAGAGACCAGAATTAGTAGGTTGGACATCCTACACATGGCGAAAAGAGAGTGGAGGTGTGGGCCTTCCTACTGGTCTCTTGCGGCTAAGCCGTACAGTGGGGTGGCAGTGATTTTTACTGGCATGGCAACCGTGCACAGGGTTATGGAACTACAGGCAGGTAGGTGTACGATTTTAGATGTCAACCAGAGGGGACATGACCTGAGGCTCATTAATATCTATGGGCAACAATCAAAATGGGACAGGAAATGTCTCTTCAGGGAGATAAAACTGTTCCTTTTTCCGGCTCAGCAGATTGTCTTTGGTGGTGATTTCAACACTGTTATTAGGCCAAAAAACAGGGGAAGTTCAAAGACAGCCCAGGGCTATGACTCTAATTTTTAAGTTAGTATGATTAGACAGGCAGGTTTGGTGGATGTGCACGTTCTCCAGACCTCACAGGTTACACTTTCTTTAGTGGTGGTGGTAGTCATAGATCTAGGATAGATAGGTTTTTTGTTAAAGAGACCTCAAAAGCTTTCCCTCAAGAGGTAAAGCCAGTAGAGTTCTCTGATCACGTTTTTCTCTCTGTCATTTTGAATGCCTCAGAAGCTACTCAGAAGGGGCGGGGCCTATGGCGACTGAATTCTGAGCTCCTAAAGGAGGAAAAGATTAGACAATCCCTTAGAGACTTCTTTCAATCTCTTTTGGAGGCTGGACAGAGTAGATCTGAGTGGTGGGAAGAAATGAAAAAGAGAATTTGGAGATTCTTCAAGAGCTCGGTAGCAAAAAAGAACTTCATAAAGCAAAATATCTACCAGAGTTTGAGAAGGAAATTAGATTTCTTGATTTCTGAGTGTGGAGATAGTGGGGAAATCTCCCAAGTGAAGGCTCAGATAAGGGAATATCAGTATAATGGCTGGATTCTTTGATTTTGGAGAGGGATTTTCGCAAATACCACTCGCCTGATCCTTACCAGAATTGTGGAAGATCAGTTGAGATGAAGGAGGTGAGGCATCTTTTTGACATACAGGGTGTTCTTCGTTAGGATAAGGAATGCATCTTGAGAGTCAATAGATGCTATTACTCCAATCTTTTGTCTCAGCAGCCACTTATCAGAGAAAGGATGGAAACCTTTCTGAGGGTGGACTTTGTAATCCAAATGTCTCGATTGAAACCTTGGGCAGGGCTGTGATGGCAGAGGAAGTTAA
The DNA here is from genome assembly GCF_028390025.1 of Pseudophryne corroboree. NCBI lineage: Eukaryota > Metazoa > Chordata > Amphibia > Anura > Myobatrachidae > Pseudophryne > Pseudophryne corroboree. The sequence goes on from NC_086449.1 coordinate 617,514,796, forward strand.
GATGGCAATTGATAATTTAAATTGTAGGAAAACCCCAGGCCCAGATGGTTTAACATCTGAGTTTTATCGAGTATTTGCAGACCTCTTGATTCCCCGCCTAGTAGAAGCATATAATGAGTACCTGGGTGAGGGAACCCTCCCTCCTTCTATGAGGATATCTGCCCTCATATTACTGTCCAAGGGGAAAGATCCATCTCGTATTGAGAACTGGCGCCACATTGCCCTACTCGATACAGATAGAAAGATTTTGGCAAAAGTACTTTTCAACAGGTTGTCAGAATTTTCAGAGCAACTGCTTTCCCCATCTCAGCACTGTATGGTGAAGGGTAGTAGCACATTTAGTGCTGTCCGTGGTGTCCGGGAGGCCATAGAGCGGTGCCATGCTGAGAAATGGGGAAAATACTTGCTGGCATTGGATCAGTCTAAGGCTTTTAACCGGGTAAATCATTAGTACCTATGGGCCCTACTTGAAAGGTATGGTTTTCCAATCAGGGTGGTGAATTAGCTCAGAGCAATATACAGTCATGCCGAGAGCTTCCCGCTTGTTAATGGTTGGGTGGGTCCTACTTTTGAGGTGAGCTCTGGAGTTCATCAGGTTTGTCCCCTGAGCCCCCTCCTTTATGTATTCACGATTGACCCCTTCATAAGAAGGGTAGAGAATGGTATGGTGGGAGGGGTGCAGCTGAGCCCAGAGTTCCCTTTTAATGTGGTGGCTTACGCAGATGATGTCAGAGTGGTTCTGTCATCAGTAGCAGAGGCACGTGACGTGGAAGAGCTCATCTGTTAATACTCTGTTGCCTTGTGCTCTAGGATAAACCAAGAGAGGTGTGAACCTCTCTGGATGGGCGAAGAAGGGAAAGAATTTTCGCCTCCCCAAAGCCAGTCCTCAGATAAAGACTCTAGGTATTTATTTTGACCATGGCGATTATGCCACTATAAATTGGGTGAGGTGTCTGGAGAATGCTGCCAAGAAAGTGGAGTGCTGGAAGAGATGTAAATTCTCTTTCAGGGAAAGGGAGGACTTGTGCAAAACTTACTTGATCCCGTTATTTTTATATGTCAGCTATGTGTGCTCTTTGCCTCAATCTTTATGGGTCAGATTGAACTCCTTGTTTTTCCTTTTATTTTGGGGAAACAGGATGAATCTAATCAAGAAAAGTATTACTTACAAATCGAAGAAAGATGGAGGGGCTGGCATGGTCAACCCTATAGTCTTTTTTGTTACAACTTTTTTAAAACTTAAACTTGGGAGTTTATTGTTAGAAACTCCTCCTCGATGGTTAAGTGGATTTGAGGTCTTGGTGTCCCCTTTCTTCAAACTTTGGTTAGGTAGTGGCCAAGTGAAAAATCCTCAAATTCGGAAAGGGTATCTTCCGATCTATGTTGTCCAGAGCTTGAAAGTGACAAAGCGTTGGGGTCTGGAAGTGGGGGAAGTCAAAAGCATTTCCAGGAAGGAGTTGGGGGAGAGGATTCTGCGAACCCATTTTCATGTTCCACTGTCACTAAGGGATTTCCCAAGTGATGTTGCATCTGCTGGATTAGCTCTCATAAATTCAGAGAGGATACCGTTGAAGTTTAGAGACATTGCTTGGCTTTCTTTCCATGGGAAGCTTTACGTAAAGGGGAACATGATGTGGAGAAATGCCAATGATCGCGGTTGTCCAAGGGAGGTGGAGACAATGGACCATTTCTTGATCAAGTGCCCCTTTAATGTAAAAATTTACAAGAGAGTTTCAGTAGCCTTGGGTATCTCGTGCCTTTTGGGGCTTAGTTACCCAGAGTGGGCTTATGGAGCATTCAAAAGATACAGTATGGTATATTTGACCACAATTTATTTAGTCAGTTTAGTAGTTAGATATCACACACGGTGTCAGGTTTCCCTAAGAAATAAAATCCTTCCTTGTGAAGTGGTTGTGGATTTAATTCTGCACAAGGTGGAGAGGATGATGGATCTAGACAGGAAAAGGGTGGATGCTGTCAGGTGGTCCAATTGGTGGGGCCACCAGAAACCCCCTTGAGTGGGTGGCAGAAATCCTTTTTTAAAGTCTAGCTGGAACTTTTTCTATCCTTCCACATCTCGTAGATTTTTGTGATATGATCATTTCATGGAACAGGTTTTGCATAGATCTAGAAAGCTTTGCTCAGTTTCCTTTACAAAATGTGTAAATAGTGGAATGATAATAATATGAAGTTTTGGTTTGTTTGTTTTTTGTACATATTTCTTTACTTTGATTATTTTTCTTGGTATATTGCGGATTGCATTTAATTTATGTTATATTATGTATCATGATGTGATATATTATTTATTTGTTTATTAATTTATTGTATTTTATTGTATTATATTGTAAATGTTGTAATATAAGTTGAAAGTTCAATAAATGGGAGCATTCTCTCTCCGCTCTGGGCCCCACAGCAGCTGCACTGCCTGCATCTATGGTAGCTATGCCCTTGTATATAACACATGTAACTGTGGCAGGGAAGGTGGCCCTTCTCAGCTCTGGGTCCCATAGCAGCTGCACTCCCTGCACCTATGGTAGCTATACCCTGTACATAACACATATAACTGTGACAGGGAAGGTGGCCCTTCTCAGCTCTGGGTCCCATAGCAGCTGCACTCCCTGCACCTATGGTAGCTACGCCCTTGGCGTAAGTTCTCTCTCTCTGAAGGCCCTATTTAAAAATGAATACTATGTGTTTATCCATTTTTTCTTATAGTAAAAGGTGCATAAGCACCTTTCAGTCATCTACAAATCCAGATAGCAGTTTGTCATATTTTAGTAAGCAGCACTTGGCTGCCATGTCCCATGCATGCAAACAGTATGGGCTTTGTATTTAATAACAAGCAGTGTCTGTGACTTACTGCTCGTTGTGAAGATCCATACTCTCCAGGTAATCTTGGCATTCATCTGTGTTGGTGAATTGTAATGTCCCAGTGGGTCGCCAGCATCTGGGATATTACTCAATGCAGCCCTGTCTCTTGGTCCCACTCTCTACCCCTTTCCTCCTACTCTCCACTCTCCTACCTACTACTCTCTGCGCCCTACCTTCTGCTGCTCATTGAGTCTCCCCTCTCCCTTCTGCTGATCTTCTTCACTCGTCGGCGGATGGATGGCAGAAAAAAATGCGGCCTGGGAAAGTAACACTACCATTCGCTGCAGGGCAAGGCATAATTAGATACCAGCAGCAGTTAGCCAAATAGCGTGGTGAGCAGCAATGAGAGCAGCCGCTATATTGCTCCTTTTTTTGTTAAATGGGGCCCTAAGTCTCTATACCAAGAGACAATGATCAGGGCCGTTTTAACAGCAGTGTAGGCCCCTGGGCAAAGCAATGCACTGGGGCTCCTAGCCATCCTCCAGCAGTAGGAGTGGCGGGTGCTATCAGCGGCAGTTTTGATGTCCCACGGATGGTAGGGGGTGTTCTCTCTTCCGCTCAGCATGTAGGACCTGGAGCAGTCATTTCTACTAATTACTTCTTTACTGCACAGATGGTGGGAGATGGGGTGGGAGGGGGAACACTAAACTGTAGAAGGGAGCATTGTGCTGAATGAAAGGTCCCCGGTACATGACTTCCAGGTTGGTAGGGGGTGTTTAATATGCAGGGAAGGGGTGGATAGTGGAGTTGGTTTAATATTATATTATAAAATTATATTATAATTTTCCAGTGGGAGGGCAGCATGTTCCAGGAAAAAACATTCAATGGTATAAAAAACTAGAGAGTCCCATCTTTCAGGAAGTACTGGAGACTTGGGGATCACAGTTCAGGAGCCAGAGCAATCCACCAACGAAAATATAAAACTACATACCAGGTGTGTGGAGCTGGAGCAGGGACCAGCTGCTGGAAGGCTGATGCAGAATCTCTGGTTCCGGGCATAGTAGAGACAAGTTCCCAGTGTCAACCTGAAAGGGAAGAGTCACAGCTTTTGGAATATACCCTCAGAACAACTCAGACAGAACCTGAGATATCTGGCTGGGAAGAGCAATTAACAGGCTTGGATGGGGACCACTGCTTTGAAGTCAGATATCTCTGGTTCCCCCAGGGACGATTTTCAAAAATCTGGTACCGCTCGGAAAAGGGGACCCTCAGCTATCAGCCTAGGGCCCTAATACTCCTAGGACCCTTGGGCAACTGCCCATTGAGCCCGTATGAAAAGACAGCCCTGACAGCGATCCTGTTCTGCTGTTATCTTACAAGGTTTATGTGTACTACAGTATATTTCAATAAATTGTTTTTGAACGCTGAAAAATTAAAGTGGAATTTACACAAATGTACACTTATCTATTTATTTTTTATTAACGTTAAGTAACATTTTTGTGTTATCCATGTATTGGTTCTCTTTAACGTGTAATTTTTTAAATACATTCTTTTGCCTGTGGTAATCCAAGGCATAACTTCCCACATTCCACTGAATCCCATAAGGATGGAAAGTAGATGATAATGATGTCATATATGCATCCCAAACTGACAAGCAGACTAGATGTCTTTCAGCTGTTTTTGTTATAAGCTACATCCTAAATTAAATTAGCGCCATCTATTATTCCTGCACTCTGTCTGAATCCGCAAAGGAAAAAGAGACAGGTCATTTCCTTCCATTCTCCATACCAATCTATATTTTCCTGTGTAAATGTGTGAATTTGATGAGCTTTTAAATATACTGTATGCTGAAGGAGGGGAACATGAAAGTCTGAACGCCAGTCCTGAAATTTACTGATGCCACCTAAACTTAGAAGGATTTACCGTCCACTTAATGGAAAATTATCAGTCATTTTTACAGTTCATTTCATTCAGATTTGCAGCTGTAAAATTGTTGACATAGGTTTCTGGGTTATTAGAATTAAGATTTATGACAACTATAGAGTATTTGAAATACATACATTCAGCTATATATGTGCATTATATATATATATATATATATATATATATATATATATATATATATATATATATATATATATATATATATATATATATCTATATATATCTTGTGTTGGGTCCGGCACTCCAATAACTAAGAACAATGTGTCCCTGGTGCCTTCACTGTCCACACGGGTAGATACAATAAAGCGCTGTGCGGCACTCAGGTTTGAAGGAATAGTCACCACACTCTGCCTTTCTTCAACGTTTCAATTTTTACTCAAAAAATTGTCATCAGGAAGCAAACAATAAAAGAAAAACACTCACCTTATATCCCCCACCATTGTGCTCGTGTGTCACGCCCGCCCAGCGAGGTCCGTCCGGCGCCTGCGGCGCTGTATGATGATGTCATTGCGTATTGCGTGATGCACGTCCAAGTGAACCCATCACCAAGACAACCCGGTGACACTCTCCTGTATGCGCATAAACAATACCAGATGCTAATACCAGCATGTTAAATACAGTAAAAAACACTAAAAGACATAACAACAAGAACATAATTACGAGCTGGAAGAAAAAGGAGTGTGAGAGGAAGGAGATATGTTAGTAGCAGAGCCGGCCCTAACCAATATGATGCCCTAGGCAAGATTTTGGCTGGTGCCCCCTAGCACCACCACTGGTTCCGCCTCTGACCTTGCACCTCTTTCCCAGCACCATCACCCCTCACCAATAGCAGTCCTTATTTTGGTGTTTGTACCCCCTATATTTTAAATAGGAACAGTTCGCACATTTGGCGCTCAGCCCAAAAAGGGGTGTGTTTTTGCTGGCAAGGGGCATGGCCACACAATAGTAACCCCAATTACGCCACACAGTACTGCAACTTTATTCACATTTGATCATGCGAAAGTGTCCATAATTCATATTACATCCCACAGTAGTATCACTTTACCTTATAAACGTTACTCCTCACAGTAGAGCCCCTTATTCACATTACATCACACTGAATTGCTCCTTATTCACATTACACCATACCCTATTGCTCTTTATTCACATTAGACAACACAGTAGTGCCCTTTCTATACGCAACGCCACATAGTAGAGCACCTTAGACACATAATGCCACAGAGTAATGCCCTTTACACATATAAGACACATTATTCATGTCCTTGTAAACATAATGCGCCTTACACATTATGACAACCTTTATTAATGCACTTTTACACATAATGTCCCTTACACATATGCCGCACATTATTAATGCCCTTATACACATAATGACACACATAGTGCCCCTTACACATATGTTGCATATTATTAATGCATTTTTACATGACACACATAATGCTCCTTACACATATTCCAAACACTATTGCACAACCAACCCACTCACATGCACACAGCACTCACACTGCCACTAACACTGTGACCTCTACCTCTGCTTGGATACAGATGTGTCCTCATAAATCTTGCTTCAATGCTAACGTCTGGCACCTTTTTTATGAAAATGCATCTTATTTGCATTGCTATGTGGCTCGGATGCACAAGCAGCTTCTGCTGATTAAAATGATATGCAGCATGCCTATATACTGTGTGAGACTGTGGCTGTATCTGCACATAAAATGCTACAAACAGAATATAGGCATGCCGCATATCGTTTTAATCAGCAGAAGCTGCTGATGCCCCATGGTATATCAGATGCCCTAGGCAATTGCCTAGTTTGCCTATGCCTATGGCCGGCTCTGGTTAGTAGTCATAATGCCCGGCATCACTGTGCGAAATGAACAGATAATAACGTTCATCGCCCTTGTCACTGACAGGGATAGTAGAGCTAACAATGCTCAATTGCAGATTGCTGGAGGTCTACTCCTGGATAATGGATACACTGTATAAGGGACTGGATAGTTGAAGAAAGGCAGAGTGTGGTGACTATTCCTTCATACCTGAGTGCCGCACAGTGCTTTATTGTGTGTATATATATATATATATATATATATATATATATGTGTGTGTGTGTAAAAAAAAAAAAAAGGGGAAATTGGCGCCCAGGGATTAGTATAACCCGTAGAATGTACAGAACCCTATGGGTTTCACAAATGTTACTGAGTTTAAAACAAAAGCATGAACTGTTCCTTCATAAAAGTTTATTAAAATTTACAAAAACAAAATGACATGTCCATCATGTTACATAGACATTATGATGTAATTTCTCTTATAATGATCCATCAATGAAGTTGTGGAGGAATGTAGACAATTTTAAACAATATCTTAAATCCTTCCTCATAGGATAAAAACCCTACTGTGTGTGTATATATAGAAGGGAGGGGATGAGGGTGAGTAGCGACCACGGTGTCAATAAATAAGGTAAAAAATTGCCAGTAATATTTGAAAAGCTATTTATTACCATAAAATCAAAACATATAAGAGACACATAAAAATTGGGACAATAACATATACACAGCTGAACTAAAAGCACCAAATGAATATAAGAACAAATAAAAAGTTTCCTTATGTTAGAGTGAGGTAGGTAAAGGTCACCCAACGTGTTTCGTCTGATGAGACTTCTTCAAAGGGTAGGGACAAAATGAACCTGGGTAGCTATTTATAGCCATATCCCTTAATGGGAGGGTAGTGACATCATTAGGAGTCATGTGATCTAATTAACTAACATATACTTTAACAATATAAATATATATAGAAGCAATGTTTTCAGGTTGGTAGGGATTGAATGCAAATAAAAATAGGCTTCCAAGATCGGGCGTATTAGGGCATTTCCAGCGTGGTTTGACTGTAATGACGTTGCGCCTTCCAGGTTATTACTCCAAGTCGCGACATTATTTTATACTCTTATTTTACTTTATGTGAAGTGGTGGTTAGTCTGGAAAGACAATCGTATGGGGGGTAGTGAACAGGTGGGGGAAGGAGTGAATTGTGCACTTGGGGGGGGATGAGGGGAGTGAAATGTGCACGAGGGGGGGAGGGTTTGTTGGAAGACAGGAGGGAGAACATTATAGGAGTTTTAGTACCGTATTTTATAAAAATGGGCGATCTCGTAACTGTCATTGAATCCTTTCAGCTGTAGTGTCTGCAATTGAAATATCCAAAACATCTCGCGACGTGATAATTTGTTAGCGAGATCCCTTCCTCTGTCTCCTAGTTTCACCAGTTCGATGGCCTTAAAAGTCAGGGTTTCCGGATTAGAGTTATGCGTAAGGATGAAATGTTTAGACACAGCATGGCGTTCCACTTTATTCTTAATGTTTCTTACGTGTTCTTGTATCCTTAGCTTCAAGGCTCTCTTTGTCTTCCCTATATATATTTGCCGCAGTCACATTCCAGAAGGTATACAACTGATTGGGTATTGCAGTTCATGTGGTCTTTGATTTCGTATTCCTTTTTCTTTTCCATATCAGTAAACGTTTTCCTGTTGGGATGTAAATACCTGCATACGTTGCATCGCCCGCATTTGTAAGATCCCACACATTTGGGCCATGTGTGGTCTTTTTCTTGGTTTGCCTTCACCATACTTGGGTCTATCAGGTCCTTCAAGTTTCGTGATTTTTTAAAAACTATTTTGGGATGAGGAGGGAGGATTTCTTTAAAGATAGGATCCATCAGTAAAATTCTCCAATGGTTCCTAAAAGATTCTCGGATGGACTTTTCGTGTCGGTTAAAAGTTGTTATAAATGCTGTAGAGTCTTTTGGTTTCTCCCTTGTTTTGTATTCCAACATCTTTGTTCTGTCAGCTTCATTTGTTCTGGTGATGGCTTCTTTCAGAATGGTATCCGGATATTCCTTTCGTTTGAATCTGTCCCTGTACATTTCCAGCTGTATCTGGCAGTCCTCTGGTTTACTGCAATTTTTTTTTATTTTGCTGAATTGGGAGAAGGGGACATTGTTCTTCCAACTTTTGAGGTGGTTACTCTTGTAGTGGAGATAACTATTGGTATCCACTTGTTTAACAAAGTTTTTTGTCGTGATTTTCCCATTCTCTCCTGTAAGAACCAAATTCAGAAACTCAATGTGTTCTCTACTCGTGTTGAATGTAAAAGTGAGATTCATCACATTGGTGTTGATATGTTTATAAAATCGGTTAAAACATTCCATACCTCCATCCCAGATTATTAAAATGTCATCTATGTACCTTCGATAAAAGATGATGTTGTTGTTAAAAGCTTGATGATCATATATAAAAACTTTTTCCCAACTGCCCATAAAATGGTTTGCAAAACTGGGCGCAAAAATTGTGCCTATTGCGGTGCCGCACTGTTGTAGGTAAAACTGATCCAAGAACTTAAAATAATTATGATGAAGAATAATGTCACAAAAAAAATCTTTATGGTTATCTGTTAATGTAGTATCGTTGTCCAGATATTCCTTGCAAGCCGTCACTCCCTTGTCATGCTCGATACATGTGTAGAGAGATTGAACATGTATTGCAACCCACATGTATGAGTCCTTCTATTCAGTATCTTTTAGAAGGTTTAGTACTGACGTTGTTCCTTAAGGTATGATGGGAGATCCTTTACGTATGGTTTTAAAGACATCTGCATATTCCGATAAATTAGAGGTAAGTGAGTCTATACCCGCCACAATTGGTCTTCCGGGCGGGTTATCCAAGCTTTTATGTATTTTGGGTAGAAAGTAAAAAATGTGGGTAGTGGGTTCTGATCTCATTAAAAATTGATACTCCTCTTTGGTAATGATCCCTGTTCTTAGACCATGTAGTAGGAGCGTCCTTAGTTCTTCAATGTATTCATCCTTTGGGTCTCCTGTTAACTTTTTATAAGATTCTCCATCTGACAGCAGTCTCTCTGCCTCTATGATGTACTTGTCCTGATCCATGATGACCCCCCCCCCCCCTTTGTCAGCTTGTTTTATAATAATTCCTTTATTCTTTTGTAGGTTTTTCAGGGCCTCACTTTCTCTGTTTGTAATATTCTTCTCCTTTATTTTCTCTTGGTCTATATCACACAGGTCCTTCTTCGCTAATTCATAAAACATGCTAATGTTGCTTCCCTTGAACTCCAGGGGGTAGTAATTAGAAGTTGGTTTAAGACCTGATTTAGAGCAGCTCTCATAGTTCGTTATGATTGCATCCTCTTTCTTTAGAAAGTATCTTTTTAATGTCAGTTTCCTAACAAATTTGTTCAGATTGATGAATGTCTCAAACTTATTAAGACCTCCTGTTGGTGCAAAGGATTGTCCTTTGTCTAAAAGGGATATTTCCGGTTCTGTTAAATTATGTTGGGATAAATTAAAAATGCCTTTATCTCTTGGATTAGTTATTGTTGCTGCAATGTTCTTTTTTTGTTTTCCCTCCCTCCTGCCTCCTCGGGATCCTCTTCTTCTGTAAAACTCCTTTTTAGGGGCGATGCATGTCGTATGTCCTCTCTCACTGAGTACCTTGTGGGGTTCTTTGGTCTTGCGCCCATTCGTTGGGATCAAAAATCCTGATCACTATTTGAGCCACGTCTGTAGTGCCGTGAATCTGTTAGACGTCTTGATACTGCCGGTTGGAGTGTCTCCATTTTTGTTCTGTACAGTGTTTGTCCTTGTGGTTATCGTTTTCCAATTTCCTCCGTCCGTCCTCTGATTAGAGTGTTCATTTGATCTGAATCTGCTCCAATTCTTCACTCTCCCTTGCTTGTAGTCATTCTTGTCCCTTAAAAACTTATTTTCCTTCTCTTTAATAACCTCTTCCTCTATGTGTTTCATCTTCTTATTTAGAACTCTTTCGTTGACTTTGTAGTCCTCCTTGTCTTTGAAAGATTCTAGCTCTCTTTCTTTAGTCTTGATTTCCATCTCTATGGATGAGAGAGATTTTTTCTTTTCATCGACAAGGAGTTTCATAAGGTCTATAAAACAGGTGTGTAATATTTTGTCCCACTTCTCTATGAATGCCCCTTCCTGCTTGCCAAATGTGGGTTGTTTAAGTAGTCTAAGTCCCCTTGGAACCCTATCCACTGATATGTAGTGCTCTAGGACCTTAATATCCCACCAAGTTTTGACTTCTTTGGTACGGAGTCTTTCTATTCCCCAGAATAGATCATCTAGATCACATGGTTGGGTTGGTTCATTTGCAGTAAGACTTACATTAAAAATCTTTTTACACCACACATTTCTTTTACTGGTATGTTCTATGTTCCTCAATGCATCCGGAAAGTATTTACAGTGCTTCACTTTTTCCACATTTTGTTATGTTATAGCCTTATTCCAAAATCAAATAAATTAATTTTTTCCCTCAAAATTCTACACACATTACCCCATAATGACAACGTGAAAAAAGTTTTTTTGAGATTTTTGCAACTTTATTAAAAATAGAAAACTAAGAAGTCACATGTACATAAGTATTCACAGCCTTGCCATGATGCTCAAAATTGAGCTCAGTGCATCCTGTTTTCACTGATCATCCTTGAGATGTTCCTACAGCTTAATTGGAGTCAACGGGGTTTATTTACTAATATTTGTGTTTGTGCCGTTTTTAGGGAGTTTGATCTCGAATTTTATCGGACGTATTTTACTGCAACTTTTTGAATCCAGCTACGGTAATTTACTAAGCTGCCGAGTTTTCTATTTTCATTTTTTCCAATGTCGATGTGATTCGTATTGTCGGGCAGTGTTTTACGGGAGTGATTAGTAAAACACTGCCGGACATAACACAATGAATCCCGGCCAGATCAGTGAGATCCGTGCACGGCTTCATTGTGAATATTCTATTAAGTGATGAAAGGGTTAAAAAAATAAATAAAAAAAATTGCGTAGGGTCCCCCCTCCTATGCGTAACCAGCCTCGGGCTCTTTGAGCCGGTCCTGGTTGTAAAAATACAGGGAAAAAATTGTGTAGGGTTCCCCCATATTTAAACAACCTGCACTGGGCTCTGCGTCCGGTCCTGGTTCAAAAAACCCATAGGGGTCCCCCATATTTTTTAAACCAGCACCGGGCTCCACTAGCCAGAGAGATAATGACACAGCTGGGGAACACTGTTATACTGGTCCATGCGACTGTGGCATTACACCCCCCCAACTAGTCACCCCGAGCCGGGGTACGTTGGAGGAGTGGTGACCCGTTAAATCATGGGGTCCCCCCCTCCAGCCACCCAGGGACCAGGGGTGAAGCCCGAGGCTGCCCCCCCATCTGTGGGAGGTGGATGGGAGGCTGATAGCCTTTGTGTAAATTAAAGAATATTTTTGTAGAACTACAAGTCCCAGCAAGCCTCCCCGCATTGGTTATAATGGAGCGCCGCTACCCTACATTGTAACCAGTGCGCTCCTCCTGATTGACAGTGGAGGAGCGCACAGCCAATCAGAAGAGTGCCATGACGTGGCGCTCCCTGATTGGCTGGTGGGACCTTCCCTGAGAGAAGTCATGGGGGGTCCCGCCAGTAGGGGAAAGGGCTTCCATGTGTAAACATGGAACCCCTTTAAGTGCGTAGTTCGGGTTATTTGTTTTTTTATATTAAACAAGTTCCTGGATTACAAAGTTAAAGAAGAGGACTGATCTACAGTGGATTGTTTGTAAGTATAATTTTATCTTTATGGGTAATCCATGGATTCTACTGGACAAGGGGACGCAAATCGCAGTGTTGGAGGTAGGTAAGTATGTGAGTGTGTGTAAATAAAGTTGTACTGTCACGGTGTGTGTGTAGTGTTTTTTTGGGGGTATTTTTTTGTAGTAGAACTACAGGTACCAGTGGGCCCGTTATTTTTCCGCATGCTGGTACTTGTGGTTCTCCAAGTACCAGCTTGCTGGGACTTGTAGTTCTTCTACAAAAAAAAAACATTATTCTTTATTTTTACACAAAAGCTATCAGCCTCCCATCCACTGCTGTGCCATTATCTCTCTGACTAGTGGAGCCCGGTGCTGGTTGTTTAAATATGGGGGAACCCTACACAATTTTTTTCCTGTATTTTTAAAACCAGGACCGGCTCAAAGCGCCTGAGGCTGGTTACGCATAGGAGGGGGGAACCCACGCAATAGTTTGTTTAAATTTTAACGGAAAGAGACCCTTTCCCACAGATAAGCATGCACGGATCTCACTGATCCGTGCATGACTATCCAAACACGCCAGGAAAAAGCAGGTCTATTTTTTTTGCTGCTTTTTTTTCCGATCAGCAAAAAAATACAACCGCAATTGAACATTCAGGGACTAACACCAAAATTCGAATGAATAGTAAATTCCCGTGTTGTATGAACAAACAGCCGCATTTGACCGATGGTCTATTCATTCGTATTTCTGATCACTGCCGTGAAAACCATTACGAATAGCCCAAACACTGCCGAGATTTTAACTTAGTAATTTCCTGTGTTGACACTTAGAAAAAAAAAATCAAATTCGGACAAAATCGGGACTTTGGTAAATAAACCCCCACCTGTGGTAAAATCAGTTGATTGGACATGATTTGGAAAGGCACATACCTGTCTATATAAGGTCCCACACTTGACAGTGCATGTCTGAGCACAAACCAAGCATGAAGTCAAAAGAATTGTCTGTAGATATCCGAGACAGGATTGTCTTGAGGCACAAATCCGGGAAAGGGTACGGAAATATATCTGCTGCTTTGCAGGTCCCAATGAGCACAGTGGCATCCATCATCCATAAATGGAAGAAGTTCGGAACCCCCAGGACTCTTCCTAGAACTGGCTGGCCGTCTGAACTGAGCGATCCCAGGAGAAGAGCCCTAGTCAGGTAGTTGACTAAGAACCCAATCATCACTCAGTCAGAACTACAGCATTTCTCTGTGGAGAGAAGAGAACCTTCCAGAAGGAAAACTTTCTCTGCAGCAATCCACCAATCAGGCCTGTATGGTAGAGTGGCCAGACGGAAGCCATTCCTTAGTAAGAAGCACATGGCAGCCGCCTAGAGTTTGCCTAAATGCATCTGAAGGACTCTCAGACCATGAGAAACAAAATTCTCCGGTCTGATGAGACAAAGACTCTTTGGCATGAATGCCAGGTGTTATGTTTGGAGGGAACCAGGCACTGCTCATCACCAGGCCAATACAAGCCCTACAGTGAAGCATGGTGGTGGCAGCGTCATGCTGTAGGGATGTTTTTCAGCAGCAGGAACTGGGAGACTAGTCAGGATAGAGAGAAAGATGAGTGCAGCATCCTGGATGAAAATCTGCTCCAGAGCGCTCTTGACCTCAGACTGGGGCAACGGTTCATCTTTCAGCAGGACAACAACCCTAAGCACACAGCCTAGATATCAAAAGAGTGGATTAATGACAACTCTGTGAATGTCTTTGAGTGGCCCAGTCAGAGTCCAGACTTGAATCCGATTGAACATCTCTGGAGAGATCTGAAAATGGCTGTGCACCGACGCTTCCCATCCAACCTGATGCAGCTTGAGAGGTGCTGCAAAGAGGAATGGCCAAAACTGCCCAAAGATAAGTGTGCCACGCTTGTGGCGTCATATTCAAAAAGACTTGAGACTGTAATTGCTGCCAAAGGTGCATCAACAAAGTATTGAGCAAAGGCTGTGAATACTTATGTACATGTGAATTCTTAGTTTTTTATTTTTAATAACTTTGCAACAATCTCAAAAACACTTTTTTGACATTGTCATTATGGGATATTGTGTGTAGAATTTTGAGGGAGAAAAATGAATTGATTCCATTTTGTCATAAGCAGGGGTGTATCTAGGGGTCCGAGTGCCCCTGGCAAAGTAAGGGGCTGGCGCCCCCCCTACACACATTTGGAATAAGGTGTGAGTATTGGAAATGGGGCATGGTCTTGTGGGGGAAGGGAGTGGACACAATAGTACTTCCAATTCAATTATGCCACACAGTAGTGTCCCTCATTCACATTATACCGCACAGTAGTGTCTCGTATTCACGTTACACCATCCCTCCCGCCTAACCCACCTTTCCCACAGCCTGACCTTAACCCCCCCCAAAAAAAAAAGCCTCTTCAGTGGTGCCTAACCCTAACCCACCCTTCCTAATCTCCCTCCCTGCAGCCTAACCCTAGCTCTCCCGCCCTCGCAGCCTAACCCTAGCCCTCCCACGTGGCTTGCCAGTGGAGACTTTGGCACCAACTTGATCCGGATTTTGGCATTCTGCATCGCTATCTATGTTGGGATGCCAGCATCAGCATTGCGAGCAGTTTCGGGATGCTGGCGTCAGCTTTCCGACCGCCGGGATGTCAAACGCCGGCATCTTGACTGCATCCCGAATTAAGTGCTAATGAGATGCTGTGAGATGAGCCTCAAATGGACCCAGCCATTAACCAAACACCATTAGTTGGATGGTAGAAGTGCTTCCTGTTAGAAGAAACATCAGGGTGCCATCACTTCCAAGATAAAATTATCAATTATACAAGTAACTGATCTACATTTCCTTGAACATGGCCTTGAAATAGGTAAGATATGTATTTTCTTTATTACACTCAACAAGTTCAAGTTTTCGCTTACTTACTACTTACTTACATCTAACATGCATGAAAATCGTGTAGTTTTCCAGGTACGGTCCCTTCTCCCAAACACGGACACTTTTTTATTATCTTCAACAACTAATAGATCTGTAGCACTGTGCTATACAACAATTGCTGTGTACCAGCGGTGCAAGTATGCAGGTACGCTTGGGCACGGAGTACCCTTAAGAAGTTTGCAGCGGGTACACAGTACCACCTTCCACACACTTTGCCATTGCCACAATTATAATGCGCCACAAAGCAACAAGACCGTGGTGCTCGGCAGCATGACGGCTCCTCCCACTTTGTCAGGGTTACTGGGAGTGCAACAGTTGCTGAATTTTCCTGTTATAATGGAGGCATTACTATATATTGTTATTGAGGCATTACTATAAATTGTTATTAAATTGGGGGCATTACTATATATTTCTATTATACTGGAGGCATCACTATATATTTCTAGTATACTGGAGGCATTACTATATATTTTTAGCCTTGCCTCCAGAATACCAAAAAAAAGGGGCTATGTCATGTGGCCACGCCGCTAGTGTCATGTAGCCACTCCCACTAGCAGCATATGACCACGCCCCATCACAACACATGACTACGCCCATTTTTCGGCACTCAGTACCCATAAGAAAATATTTCTACTTGCACCACTGCTGTGTACCTGGTAGAGTCTCTTACTGCCGGCGCAGCGCCGGTGTCCGTCAGCACCGCACTGCACTAGTGATCAGACTAGTGTCCGGCAGCACCGCACTTGTAATCAGACTCACATTAAACTACAGTTCCCAGCAGCCCTTGCTGCCGGGAGCTCCCAGCAACAAGTGCTGCTGGGAGCTGTCGTTTATTTTGAGTCTGACTACAAGTGCGGTGCGGCCGGACACCAGCGCCACTCCAACAGTAACAGACTCTCACCAGGTACAGTCTGACAGTACTATTTTTCTATCCTTTGGCCGTGGATGGCACAGCCAGACGGCGCCCCCTCCTTGCCTGGCGCCCCTGGCGAGTGCCATCCTGGCCAATAGGTAGATACACCCCTGGTCATAAGGCTGTAACATGACAAAATGTGGAGAAAGTGAAGCATCCCCCACCTCCCTTTCCCTTCCCATTTCCATTTTGCCAGTTACCTACTGCCAGAGGCATCATCTTTCCAGTGATATTCTGGAAGATGGCAAATGCGCAGAAGATAGCAAAGGCACTGGCACAATGAGTCTTTGCTATGACTAAGTGGTGCCATATTTCTGAAAATATCACCTGATAAAAATGGTGCTGTATTAAACATTACATAGGGAGAGCACTGCTATTTGTCTTTTTGGAACTATTAACATAAACTATGTAATCCATTTGTGTACTGAGGGTCCCAGTTTCTAACCGTTATTAACATGCTATTATTTTCCCTTCTTTTTTACATATATCTTCTGAGGATATAGGCGAGGACGTGACTTCAAGGGATTGTACTAGAGCTGCATGTATACAGATCTCCTCAGTTACACAAATGAAATAACTAGCACTATATGTGAATCTCTTAAAATGTGTCAGCAATTAATTAATACACATGTGCTCCTCAAATACGAGATCAGAAAAACACGCCCTGTTAGGAGTACACTGTTATAGGCAACCAATATTGGCAAGCATTCGGAAACCTCACTCTATAAATTATGTGTTTGCACCTGCTCTGAAGAGGGAAATCTTAATTATGGCCACACTGTATGCAGAGATCAACTCAGCCGTTGTATTCTTTCTAAAACTGTTGACAAAATAACACATCTGAATGACACGCATTAACAACATACTGTATATGAATATTTACACTCTACTGACCCAGTGTTATCCAACTACAGTATTTTGCCTTGCATGTGTAACCAATCAACAGACATCACACTGGTAATATGCATATGTGTCCACAGTTGATGCTAGTAGATAACACCATTATCTCATACAACCATGCCAACATCACAACGGCCCCTTATGACACATCAGCAAATTGAGTAGTCATTGCCACTGTAGCTCCTGCCAAATGTTTCCTGAAATGATCCCGTTCTCTAACTACAGTAGCAGCAGCTGCCAAAAAGCTTTTTTTGCAATGCAATTGAATCATGTCATTGCATGTTAGTTTTTATATTCTGATCACCTCAATGTACAGTGCTGTGTAATATGTTGGTAAATAAAGGATAATAATAATAATAATAATGTTTTGTCAATATATTTCATAAATCCAGATAGAACAGTTTATCAGTTGGATCATAAATATAAGTGCAATGGCATCATTGGGGTCAGTGATTCCCAGTATGCCAAATAGACCCCTTCAGCATGCAAATAGGGTCTGCACCCCCCTAATTCTTAGTGTAGTTGGTATACAGTGTATACAGGACAATGCATTTTTGCATATCTGTTCATTCCATTGATCAGTATTTCATCATTGTATTTGTTTTATGTTTTGGTCTCCTCTTTTAAACATTTTTAATATTTTATAAAAATACTTCAAATAATGATATGTTTTATCCTGAATAAAATATTATTCATTATTACTACAGTATACTTTTACTTTAGAAACCACCTGTTATATTTACTATACAATCCTTGAACAAATCATATAATACCATTGTACAGTTCAGTTTCTTGCCTACAGTATATAACTATGAATATATGAATAAAAGGGAGAGGTTTCCATGACAACGGAAGTATAAAGCGTGTACATGCTTTCAAATGGCATAAAAGTAACGGTTTACATTGAGTAGAGAATTTTGTTTATGACATAAAACATTTATTGTTTATGAATAGATTCAGAGCAGGCAGTTTCTCAAAAAGGTACTCCAGCTGACCTTATACAGTGAGAGAGGTAAGATATGGGGGCATATTCATTATCCTTTATTTGTCACAATTTCTACACTCCCCATACTGAAGAAATTGGGACATTCATCAGACTCCGAAAAAATGCTTTATTTTCGAAGTTTGAAAGTGAAACTGTTCGCCATCCTGAGAAGAGAACAGCCCCCGAATCTCTTCAGAAGCTGCCATTTACACAACAGCTTGTGCAGCAGAGAGGGCCGCAGCTGGCAGCTGTAAGGTAGCGGAAGGGGAGGAGGAAGGGGGGGGGGGGGTTTGGTTGGGTAACTGCAGTGCTCCCTTCTGAAATGGCTATCCAGAGGGGAAAAGTATCACTTTCTGACAAAACTGACTTCACACAAAGGGGTACATTTACTAACATTCGTAATTTCCGAAAATAGGTCAAAGTTCAATCACGAATGACATCGACAGTGTAAAACTGCAACTTTTTGAATTTATTACGATGGATTTACTAAGCTGTCGTATTCGTGTTTTTCTTTTCTTCCGATGTCGATGTCATTCGTTTTTTTTTACCTAATTTTACGGCAGTGATTAGCAAAACACTGCCGTTTTTTTTTACAATCAATCTCGGCCGGATCTGTGTGATCCGTGCTGGGGTTCTTTTTTTTTTTTATTTTTAATTAAACAATGTAAAATCCCCCAAAAAAATGCGTGGGGTCCCCCCTCCTAAGCATAACCAGCCTCGGGCTCTTTGAGCCGATCCTGGTTGCAGAAATATGGGAAAAAAAATGACAGGGGTTCCCCCATATTTAAGCAACCAGCATCGGGCTCTGGTCCTGGTCCCAAAAATACGGGGGACAAAAAGAGTAGGGGTCCCCCGTATTTTTAAAACCAGCACCGGGCTCCACTAGCTGGACAGATAATGCCACAGCCGGGGGTCACTTTTATATAGTGCCCTGCGGCCGTGGCATCAAAAATCCAACTAGTCACCCCTGGCCGGGGTACCCTGGGGGAGTGGGGACCCCTTCAATCAAGGGGTCCCCCCCCCCAGCCACCCAAGGGCCAGGGGTGAAGCCCGAGGCTGTCCCCCCCCATCCAATGGGCTGCGGATGGGAGGGCTGATAGCCTTTGTTGTAAAATAAAAGATATTGTTTTTAGTAGCAGTACTACAAGTCCCAGCAAGCCTCCCCCGCATGCTGGTACTTGGAGAACCACAAGTACCAGCATGCGGCGGAAAAACGGGCCCGCTGGTACCTGTAGTACTACCACTAAAAAAATACCCAAAAAAACACAAGACACACACACCGTGAAAGTATAATTTTATTACATACATACACACATACATACATACATACATACATACTTACCTTATGTTCCCACGCAGGTCGGTCCTCTTCTCCAGTAGAATCCAAGGGGTACCTGTTGAAGAAATTCTACTCACCAGATCCAGTGGTCCAGGCTCCTCGGCAAATCCAGGGATAATCCACGTACTTGAATAAAACAAAAAAACGGTTGCCCGACCACGAACTGAAAGGTGACCCATGTTTGCACATGGGTCACCTTTCCACGAATGCCAGAAACCCACTTTGCCTTCTGGCTAAGTGGGTTTCTTCAGCCAATCAGGGAGTGCCACGTTGTAGCACTCTCCTGATCAGCTGTGTGCTCCTGTCCTCACTGACAGGCGGCACACGGCAGTGTTACAATGTAGCGCCTATGCGCTACATTGTAACCAATGATGGGAACTTTCTGCTCAGCGGTGACGTCACTTTAGGTCAACCGCAGGGCAGAAAGTTCCCATCATTGGTTACAATGTAGCGCATAGGCGCTACATTGTAACACTGCCGTGTGCCGCCTGTCAGTGAGGACAGGAGCACACAGCTGATCAGGAGAGTGCTACAACGTGGCACTCCCTGATTGGCTGAAGAAACCCACTTAGCCAGAAGGCAAAGTGGGTTTCTGGCATTCGTGGAAAGGTGACCCATGTGCAAACATGGGTCACCTTTCAGTTCGTGGTCGGGCAACCGTTTTTTTGTTTTATTCAAGTACGTGGATTATCCCTGGATTTGCCGAGGAGCCTGGACCACTGGATCTGGTGAGTAGAATTTCTTCAACAGGTACCCCTTGGATTCTACTGGAGAAGAGGACCGACCTGCGTGGGAACATAAGGTAAGTATGTATGTATGTGTGTATGTATGTAATAAAATTATACTTTCACGGTGTGTGTGTCTTGTGTTTTTTTGGGTATTTTTTTAGTGGTAGTACTACAGGTACCAGCGGGCCCGTTTTTCCGCCGCATGCTGGTACTTGTGGTTCTCCAAGTACCAGCATGCGGGGGAGGCTTGCTGGGACTTGTAGTACTGCTACTAAAAACAATATCTTTTATTTTACAACAAAGGCTATCAGCCCTCCCATCCGCAGCCCATTGGATGGGGGGGGGGGACAGCCTCGGGCTTCACCCCTGGCCCTTGGGTGGCTGGGGGGGGGGACCCCTTGATTGAAGGGGTTCCCACTCCCCCAGGGTACCCCGGCCAGGGGTGACTAGTTGGATTTTTGATGCCACGGCCGCAGGGCGCTGTATAAAAGTGACCCCCGGCTGTGGCATTATCTGTCCAGCTAGTGGAGCCCGGTGCTGGTTTTAAAAATACGGGGGACCCCTACTCTTTTTGTCCCCCGTATTTTTGGGACCAGGACCAGGCGCAGAGCCCGATGCTGGTTGCTTAAATATGGGGGAACCCCTGTCATTTTTTTTCACCATATTTCTGCAACCAGGATCGGCTCAAAGAGCCCGAGGCTGGTTATGCTTAGGAGGGGGGACCCCACGCAATTTTTTTTTAAAAAATAAGCACTTTCCCACCCCTTCCCACTGATATACATGCACGGATCTCATGGATCCGTGCATGCCTATCCAATCACGAATAAAAAAAAAAGGTCTGTTTTTTTTTAGCACTTTTTTACGAGTTGTAATTTTTCACGGCAGTGTTTGTTCTTTTTTGGCTTTGCACTTCTTAGTAAATGACCGAGATTCATACTTAAACAGCCGCGTTTTGACCGATGGTGTATTCATTCGTAATTTTTTACCTGAACTTGCAAAAAATTACGAATGCCCTCATCACTGCCGTGATTAGTGTTTAGTAAATGACCGAGATTAACCGAGATGACACTTTGAAGAAAAAACGGCATCTCGGTCAAAATCGGGAGCTTAGTAAATATACCCCAAAGTCTACTTTTCTGGGAATGATAATTTTAAGATGGGGCCATAATGAATCATGAAAAAATGGCAAGAGAATGCATTTAGAATTTAAACTAAAAATTCTCATTGCACAATTTTTTCAGGACGAAT
Source organism: Pseudophryne corroboree (assembly GCF_028390025.1). Lineage (NCBI taxonomy): Eukaryota > Metazoa > Chordata > Amphibia > Anura > Myobatrachidae > Pseudophryne > Pseudophryne corroboree. The sequence goes on from NC_086449.1 coordinate 617,536,187, forward strand.
ATGCCCTATGGTGAGAGAGAGGTATTTCTGTGGGTGAGGTATGCTGTGTGGGAGTGGTGGTGAGTGAGGGAGGGGGGGGGGGGGGGACAGTGGATAAAAGTGAATGGTTATGTGTCCTTCCAAATGCTTAGTAAAATAAAGTGTAGCATGCACTTGCTCGGGGTGCCAGGGATCCATGCTACACCTCTGGTAGGTACCACATGGTATTTTAAACTTAAAATTCTGCTTTATATTACTATTAATGCAATAAAGCATATGTTTGCGGTCAACTTTTGTCCAAATATATATTATGCCCCATGTTGGGCACAACGACTTCCAGCTTATCGGGGGTCACAACTGGTAATGGTTCTCCTTGTGATCATGGAAGCGGATCTTGCCTATGATGATCTTTGAGAGCCTGATATATCCTGCTGTTAGCTGGAAACCTGCTCCAAACTAATGAAGTTTTCTTATTGGCTACCCAGTGGATTTTGCACACATCAGACTATACAGCGATGCCACAGTTGTGTGAGTAGCACACGCAATACTCTTTTGCTATTTAACACATCATACAGAATATAGGTTATTAGGATGTGGTTGGAGTTGCAGTGATAGCCCTTTATGGTAATGCAGTAGGAGGCTTCTATTACAAGCAGTAGTGACCTGACCGGCGACCTAGGAGGCAGCATCAGATCACAGACTCACCACTGGGCAGAAGCTAGGAAATCACTGTGCAACCACAGAGATCCCTGGCCTCTTCCTTCCCCCTAAATTGCAGCAAAATGCCTTCGTTTTGGGAAACAGAGGCCATTGATGCCCCCACCCTTCCCCCCCAGATGGCAGCAGACTGTCAATCACTGACAGCCTGCTGCTGTCCTGCTATCTACATTGCAGGATACATTTGCGCAGGTGCAGAATTGGTCCTGCGCATGCGCAAAGTACCGATAAGCATTAGAAGCAGCAAGAACCGGACCTGAATTAGGTCCATTGCTAATACATTTAGGGGGTCATTCCGAGTTGTTCGCTCGCTAGCAGTTTTTAGCAGCCGTGCAAACACTATGCCACCGCCCTCTGGGAGTGTATTTTAGCTTAGCAAAAGAGCGAACGATTGCATCGCAGAACGGCTACAAAAACATATTGTGCAGTTTCTGAGTAGCTTCAGACCTACTCAGCGCTTGCGATCACTCAGACCATTCAGTTCCGGATTTGACGTCACAAACACGCCCTGCGTTCGCCCAGCCACACCTGCGTTTTTTTGAGCACTCCCTGAAAACGGTCAGTTGACACCCTGAAACACCCACTTCATGTCAATCACTCTGCGGTGGCCATTGCGACTGAAATGCTTTGCTAGATCTTGTGTGAAAATACATCAGCCGTTGTGAAAGTACGTTGCGCGTGCGCACTGCGCCGCATACGCATGCACAGAAGTGCCATTTTTTTACCTAATCGCAGCGCAGCGAACATTTTCAGCTAGCGATCAACTCGGAATGACCCCCATAGCCCTTACTTTTACACTAAGCTTCTCATCACTTCAAAACCTGGTTACACCACTGTCCAATCTGTGACAACCCTTTCGGATCATCTCATTTTTGCTGTCTGGACAAGGAAACTGAAGAGACTTATGGGAAAGCATTCCAAGAACACTACTGCATCATTGCTCCACCACTGACTTGTTCCAGCCCTGGAGATTACAAGTAACCATTTTTATTCTAAACACTTCATAAACTTGTATTTCAGTGTATTTTGAAGAGTGAATGAGTTGAATGGAATATGAACCAGCATGGATTTTCCCTGCAGACACATAGGAGTAGTGCACTTTGCGCAAACCAGAGAAATCATTTTCTCAAACATAGAAAAATAGTTATGCAGATTATTTAATCTGTAGACTCCAAGATGTTGAGAAACCAGTTTTTTTGCTTTGCCTGCACAATGCTCCTATTGTCTTATCGCACTTTCATTTGTCACAATTCGGAAGACAGATAATTATTAAGATACTATAACAACAATATAATTCACAGAAGAAAAAAGCATTAATAAAACATTGTTACATGGTTTTGAAACAACAGCTTTCTCCGTGACTGAAGTCTTCCGGTATGCGGTGTGCACTCTGTCCCTGTCTTGTGTGTTCTCTGTGACTGGAGACTTCTGGTATGCAGTGTATGCTCAGTTCCTGTCTTGTGTGTTTTCTGTGACTGGAGTCTTCCGGTATGCAGTGAGTGATTTGTCCCTGTCTTTTGTGTGCGCTCTGTGACTGTAGTCTACCAGGATGCAGTGTGCGTTCTGTCCCTGTTTTGTGGGTGCTCTGTGACTGTAGTCTTCCGGAATGTGGTGTACACTCTGTCCCTGTCTTGTGTGTTCTCTGTGACTGGAGTCTTCCCCGGTATGCAGTGTGTGTTCTGTCCCCGTCTTTTGTGTGCTCTGTGCCTGGAGTCTTCCGGTATGCGGTGTGCACTCTGTCCCTGTCTTGTGTGTTCTCTGTGACTGGAGACTTCTGGTATGCAGTGTGTGTTCTGTCCCTGTCTTGGGTGTTCTCTGTGACTGGGGTCTTCCGGTATGCAGTGTGTGTTCTGTCCCTGTCTTTTGTGTTCTCTGTTTCTGGGGTCTTCCGGTATGCAGTGTGTGTTCTGTCCTCGTCTTTTGTGTGCTCTGTAACTGGAGTCTTCCGGTATGCAGTGTGTGTGTTCTGTCCCTGTCTTTTGTGTTCTCTGTGTCTGGGGTCTTCCGGTATGCAGTGTGTGTTCTGTCCCTGTCTTGTGTGTTCTCTGTGACTGGAGTCTTCAGGTATGCAGTGTGTGTTCTGTCTCTTGTGTGCTCTGTAACTGGAGTCTTCCGGTAAGCGAGGTGCACTCTGTCCCTGTCTTTTGTGTGCTCTATGACTGGAGTCTTCCCCGGTATGCAGTGTGTGTTCTGTCCCTGTATTGTGTGTTCTCTGTGTCTGGGGTCTTCCGGTATGCAGTGTGTGTTCTGTCCCTGTCTTTTGTGTTCTTTGTGTCTGGGGTCTTCCGGTATGCAGTGTGTGTTCTGTCCTCGTCTTTTGTGTGCTCTGTGACTGGAGTCTTCCGGTATGCAGTATGTGTTCTGTCCCTGTCTTGTGTGTTCTCTGTGTCTGGGGTCTTCCGGTATGCAGTGTGTGGTCTGTCCCTGTCTTGTGTGTTCTCTGTGACTGGAGTCTTCCGGTATGCAATGTGTGTTCTGTCCCTGTCTTTTGTGTGCTCTGTAACTGGAGTCTTCCGGTATGCGAGGTGCACTCTGTCCCTGTCTTTTGTGTGCTCTGTGACTGGAGTCTTCCCCGGTATGCAGTGTGTGTTCTGTCCCTGTCTTGTGTGTTCTCTGTGTCTGGGGTCTTCCGGTATGCAGTATGTGTTCTGTCCCTGTCTTGTGTGTTCTCTGTGTCTGGGGTCTTCCGGTATGCAGTATGTGTTCTGTCCCTGTCTTGTGTGTTCTCTGTGTCTGGGGTCTTCCGGTATGCAGTGTGTGTTCTGTCTCTGTCTTTTGTGTGCTCTGTAACTGGAGTCTTCCGGTAAGCGAGGTGCACTCTGTCCCTGTCTTTTGTGTGCTCTGTGACTGGAGTCTTCCCCGGTATGCAGTGTGTGTTCTGTCCCTGTATTGTGTGTTCTCTATGTCTGGGGTCTTCCGGTATGCAGTGTGTGTTCTGTCCCTGTCTTTTGTGTTCTCTGTGTCTGGGGTCTTCCGGTATGCAGTGTGTGTTCTGTCCTCGTCTTTTGTGTGCTCTGTGACTGGAGTCTTCCGGTATGCAGTGTGTGGTCTGTCCCTGAATTGTGTGTTCTCTGTGACTGGAGTCTTCCGGTATGCAGTGTGTGTTCTGTCCCTGTCTTTTGTGTGCTCTGTAACTGGAGTCTTCCGGTATGCGAGGTGCACTCTGTCCCTGTCTTTTGTGTGCTCTGTGACTGGAGTCTTCCCCGGTATGCAGTGTGTGTTCTGTCCCTGTCTTGTGTGTTCTCTGTGTCTGGGGTCTTCCGGTATGCAGTATGTGTTCTGTCCCTGTCTTGTGTGTTCTCTGTGTCTGGGGTCTTCCGGTATGCAGTATGTGTTCTGTCCCTGTCTTGTGTGTTCTCTGTGTCTGGGGTCTTCCGGTATGCAGTGTGTGTTCTGTCTCTGTCTTTTGTGTGCTCTGTAACTGGAGTCTTCCGGTAAGCGAGGTGCACTCTGTCCCTGTCTTTTGTGTGCTCTGTGACTGGAGTCTTCCCCGGTATGCAGTGTGTGTTCTGTCCCTGTATTGTGTGTTCTCTATGTCTGGGGTCTTCCGGTATGCAGTGTGTGTTCTGTCCCTGTCTTTTGTGTTCTCTGTGTCTGGGGTCTTCCGGTATGCAGTGTGTGTTCTGTCCTCGTCTTTTGTGTTCTCTGTGACTGGAGTCTTCCGGTATGCAGTGTGTGTTCTGTCCCTGTCTTGTGTGTTCTCTGTGTCTGGGGTCTTCCGGTATGCAGTGTTTGGTCTGTCCCTGTCTTGTGTGTTCTCTGTGACTGGAGTCTTCCGGTATGCAGTGTGTGTTCTGTCCCTGTCTTGTGTGTTCTCTGTGTCTGGGGTCTTCTGGTATGCAGTGTGTGTTCTGTCCCTGTCTTGTGTGTTCTCTGTGTCTGGGGTCTTCCGGTATGCAGTGTTTGGTCTGTCCCTGTCTTGTGTGTTCTCTGTGACTGGAGTCTTCCGGTATGCAGTGTGTGTTCTGTCCCTGTCTTTTGTGTGCTCTGTAACTGGAGTCTTCCGGTATGCGAGGTGCACTCTGTCCCTGTCTTTTGTGTGCTCTGTGACTGGAGTCTTCCCCGGTATGCAGTGTGTGTTCTGTCCCTGTCTTGTGTGTTCTCTGTGTCTGGGGGTCTTCCGGTATGCAGTATGTGTTCTGTCCCTGTCTTGTGTGTGCTCTGTGACTGTAGTCTTCCGGTATGTGGTGTGTGCTCTGTCCCTGTCTTTTGTGTGCTCTGTTCCTGTCTTGTGTGTTCTCTGTGACTGGAGTCTTCCCCGGTATTCAGTGTGTGTTCTGTCCCTGTCTCTGTGTGCTCTGTGATTGGAGTCTTCCCCGGTATGCAGTGTGTGTTCTGTCCCCATCTATTGTGCTCTGTGACTGTAGTCTTCCAGTATGCAGTGTGTGTTCTGTCCCTGTCTTTTGTGTGCTCTGTGACTGGAATCATCCGGTATGCAGTGTGTGTTCCGTCCCTGTCTTTTGTGTGCTCTGTGACTGGAGTCTTCCGGTATGCGGTGTGCACTCTGTCCCTGTCTTTTGTGTGCTCTGTGACTGGGGTCTTCCGGTATGCAGTATGTGTTCTGTCCCTGTCTTTTGTGTGCTCTGTGACTGGAATCATCCGGTATGCAGTGTGCAGTCTGTCCCTGTCTTTTGTGTACTCTGTGACTGGGGTCTTCCGGTATGCTGTGTGTGTTCTGTCCCTGTCTTTTGTGTGCTCTGTGACTGTAGTCTTCCGGTATGTGGTGTGTTCTGTCCCTGTCTTGTGTGTTCTCTGTGACTGGAGTCTTCCGGTATGCAGTGTGTGTTCTGTCCCTGTCTTTTGTGTGCTCTGTGACTGGGGTCTCCCGGTATGCAGTATGTGTTCTGTCCCTGTCTTTTGTGTGCTCTGTGACTGTAGTCTTCCGGTATGCGGTATGTGTTCTGTCCCTGTCTTTTGTGTGCTCTGTGACTGGAGTCTTCCGGTATGTAGTGTGTGTTCTGTCCTTTTCTTGTGTGCTCTGTGACTGGAGTCTTCCGGTATGCAGTGTGTGTTCTGTCCCTGTCTTTTGTGTGCTCTGTGACTGGGGTCTTCCGGTATGCAGTGTGTGTTCTTTCCCTGTCTTTTGTGTACTCTGTGACTGGAGTCTTCCGCTATGTTGTGTGCACTCTGTCCCTGTCTTTTGTGTGCTCTGTGACTGGAGTCTTCCCCGGTATGCAGTGTGTGTTCTGTTCCCATCTTGTGTGCTCTGTGACTGGAGTCTTCCGGTATGCAGTGTGTGTTCTGTCCCCGTCTTTTGTGTGCTCTGTGACTGGAGTCTTCCGGTATGCAGTGTGTGCTCTGTTCCTGTCTTGTGTGTTCTCTGTGTCTGGAGTCTTCCGGTATGCAGTGTGCACTCTGTCCCCGTCTTTTGTGTGCTCTGTGACTGGGGTCTTCCGGTATGCAGTGTGTGTTCTGTCCCTGTCTTTTGTGTGCTCTGTGACTGGAGTCTTCCAGTATGCAGTGTGTGTTCTGTCACTGTCTTGTGTGTGCTCTGTGACTGGAGTCTTCCGGTATGCAGTGTGTGTTCTGTCCCTGTCTTTTGTGTGCTCTGTGACTGGGGTCTTCCGGTATGCAGTGTGTGTTCTTTCCCTGTCTTTTGTGTACTCTGTGACTGGAGTCTTCCGCTATGTTGTGTGCACTCTGTCCCTGTCTTTTGTGTGCTCTGTGACTGGAGTCTTCCCCGGTATGCAGTGTGTGTTCTGTTCCCATCTTGTGTGCTCTGTGACTGGAGTCTTCCGGTATGCAGTGTGTGTTCTGTCCCCGTCTTTTGTGTGCTCTGTGACTGGAGTCTTCCGGTATGCAGTGTGTGCTCTGTTCCTGTCTTGTGTGTTCTCTGTGTCTGGAGTCTTCCGGTATGCAGTGTGCACTCTGTCCCCGTCTTTTGTGTGCTCTGTGACTGGGGTCTTCCGGTATGCAGTGTGTGTTCTGTCCCTGTCTTTTGTGTGCTCTGTGACTGGAGTCTTCCAGTATGCAGTGTGTGTTCTGTCACTGTCTTGTGTGTGCTCTGTGACTGGAGTCTTCCGGTATGCAGTGTGTGTTCTGTCCCTGTCTTTTGTGTGCTCTGTGACTGGGGTCTTCCGGTATGCAGTGTGTGTTCTTTCCCTGTCTTTTGTGTGCTCTGTGACTGGAGTCTTCCCCCGTATGCAGTGTTTGTTCTGTTCCCGTCTTGTGTGCTCTGTGACTGGAGTCTTCCGGTATGCAGTGTGTGTTCTGTCCCTGTCTTTTGTGTGCTCTGTGACTTGAGTCTTCCGGTATGCAGTGTGTGCTCTGTTCCTGTCTTGTGTGTTCTCTGTGACTGGAGTCGTCCGGTTTGCAGTGTGTGTTCTGTCCCTGTCTTTTGTGTGCTCTGTGACTGGAGTCGTCCGGTATGCAGTGTGTGTTCTGTCCCTGTCTTTTGTGTGCTCTGTGACTTGAGTTGTCCGGTATGCAGTGTGCACTCTGTCCCTGTCTTTTGTGTGCTCTGTGACAGGGGTCTTCCGGTATGCAGTGTGTGTTCTGTCCCTGTCTTTTGTGTGCTCTGTGACTGGAGTCTTCCGGTATGCGGTATGAATTCTGTCCCTGTCTTGTGTGTGCTCTGTGACTGGAGTCTTCCAGTATGCGGTGTGTGTTCTGTCCCTGTCTTTTGTGTGCTCTGTGACTGGAGTCTTCCGGTATGCGGTATGTGTTCTGTCCCTGTCTTGTGTGTGCTCTGTGACTGGAGTCTTCCAGTATGCGGTGTGTGTTCTGTCCCTGTCTTGTGTGTGCTCTGTGACTGGAGTCTTCCCCGGTATTCAGTGTGTGTTCTGTCCCTATCTGTGTGCTCTGTGATTGGAGTCTTCCCCGGTATGCAGTGTGTGTTCTGTCCCCATCTTATGTGCTCTGTGACTGGAGTCTTCACGTATGCAGTGTATGTTCTGTCCCTGTCTTTTGTGTGCTCTATGACTGTAGTCTTATGGTATGCAGTGTGTGTTCTGTCCCTGTCTTGTGTGTTCTCTGTGACTGGAGTCTTCCGGTATGCAGTGTGTGTTCTGTCCCTGTCTTTTGTGTGCTCTGTGACTGGAATCATCCGGTATGCAGTGTGCAGTCTGTCCCTGTCTTTTGTGTACTCTGTGACTGGGGTCTTCCGGTATGCTGTGTGTGTTCTGTCCCTGTCTTTTGTGTGCTCTGTGACTGTAGTCTTCCGGTATGTGGTGTGTTCTGTCCCTGTCTTGTGTGTTCTCTGTGACTGGAGTCTTCCGGTATGCAGTGTGTGTTCTGTCCCTGTCTTTTGTGTGCTCTGTGACTGGGGTCTTCCGGTATGCAGTGTGTGTTCTGTCCCTGTCTTTTGTGTGCTCTGTGACTGGAGTCTTCCGGTATGCGGTATGTGTTCTGTCCCTGTCTTGTGTGTGCTCTGTGACTGTAGTCTTCCAGTATGCAGTGTGTGTTCTGTCCCTGTCTTTTGTGTGCTCTGTGACTGGAATCATCCGGTATGCAGTGTGTGTTCCGTCCCTGTCTTTTGTGTGCTCTGTGACTGGAGTCTTCCGGTATGCGGTGTGCACTCTGTCCCTGTCTTTTGTGTGCTCTGTGACTGGGGTCTTCCGGTATGCAGTATGTGTTCTGTCCCTGTCTTTTGTGTGCTCTGTGACTGGAATCATCCGGTATGCAGTGTGCAGTCTGTCCCTGTCTTTTGTGTACTCTGTGACTGGGGTCTTCCGGTATGCTGTGTGTGTTCTGTCCCTGTCTTTTGTGTGCTCTGTGACTGTAGTCTTCCGGTATGTGGTGTGTGTTCTGTCCCTGTCTTGTGTGTTCTCTGTGACTGGAGTCTTCCGGTATGCAGTGTGTGTTCTGTCCCTGTCTTGTGTGTGCTCTGTGACTGTAGTCTTCCGGTATGTGGTGTGTGCTCTGTCCCTGTCTTTTGTGTGCTCTGTTCCTGTCTTGTGTGTTCTCTGTGACTGGAGTCTTCCCCGGTATTCAGTGTGTGTTCTGTCCCTGTCTCTGTGTGCTCTGTGATTGGAGTCTTCCCCGGTATGCAGTGTGTGTTCTGTCCCCATCTTATGTGCTCTGTGACTGGAGTCTTCCGGTATGCAGTGTGTGTTCTGTCCCTGTCTTTTGTGTGCTCTGTGACTGTAGTCTTATGGTATGCAGTGTGTGTTCTGTCCCTGTCTTGTGTGTTCTCTGTGACTGGAGTCTTCCGGTATGCAGTGTGTGTTCTGTCCCTGTCTTTTGTGTGCTCTGTGACTGGAATCATCCGATATGCAGTGTGCAGTCTGTCCCTGTCTTTGTGTGCTCTGTGACTGGAGTCTTCCGGTATGCGGTGTGCACTCTGTCCCTGTCTTTTGTGTGCTCTGTGACTGGGGTCTTCCGGTATGCTGTGTGTGTTCTGTCCCTGTCTTTTGTGTGCTCTGTGACTGTAGTCTTCCGGTATGTGGTGTGTTCTGTCCCTGTCTTGTGTGTTCTCTGTGACTGGAGTCTTCCGGTATGCAGTGTGTGTTCTGTCCCTGTCTTTTGTGTGCTCTGTGACTGGGGTCTTCCGGTATGCAGTATGTGTTCTGTCCCTGTCTTTTGTGTGCTCTGTGACTGTAGTCTTCCGGTATGCGGTATGTGTTCTGTCCCTGTCTTTTGTGTGCTCTGTGACTGGAGTCGTCCGGTATGCAGTGTGTGTTCTGTCCCTGTCTTTTGTGTGCTCTGTGACTTGAGTTGTCCGGTATGCAGTGTGCACTCTGTCCCTGTCTTTTGTGTGCTCTGTGACAGGGGTCTTCCGGTATGCAGTGTGTGTTCTGTCCCTGTCTTTTGTGTGCTCTGTGACTGGAGTCTTCCGGTATGCGGTATGTGTTCTGTCCCTGTCTTGTGTGTGCTCTGTGACTGTAGTCTTCCAGTATGCAGTGTGTGTTCTGTCCCTGTCTTTTGTGTGCTCTGTGACTGGAATCATCCGGTATGCAGTGTGTGTTCCGTCCCTGTCTTTTGTGTGCTCTGTGACTGGAGTCTTCCGGTATGCGGTGTGCACTCTGTCCCTGTCTTTTGTGTGCTCTGTGACTGGGGTCTTCCGGTATGCAGTGTGTGTTCTGTCCCTGTCTTTTGTGTGCTCTGTGACTGTAGTCTTCCGGTATGTGGTGTGTGTTCTGTCCCTGTCTTGTGTGTTCTCTGTGACTGGAGTCTTCCGGTATGCAGTGTGTGTTCTGTCCCTGTCTTGTGTGTGCTCTGTAACTGTAGTCTTCCGGTATGTGGTGTGTGTTCTGTCCCTGTCTTGTGTGTTCTCTGTGACTGGAGTCTTCTGGTATGCAGTGTGTGTTCTGTCCCTGTCTTTTGTGTGCTCTGTGACTGGAGTCTTCCCCGGTATGCAGTGTGTGTTCTGTCCCTGTCTTTTGTGTGCTCTGTGACTGGGGTCTTCCGGTATGCAGTGTGTGCTCTGTTCCTGTCTTGTGTGTTCTCTGTGTCTGGAGTCTTTCGGTATGCAGTGTGTGTTCTGTCCCTGTCTTGTGTGTTCTCTGTGACTGGAGTCTTATGGTATGCAGTGTGTGTTCTGTCCCCGTCTTGTGTGCTCTGTGACTGGAGTCTTCCGGTATGCAGTGTGTGTTCTGTCCCCATCTTATGTGCTCTGTGACTGGAGTCTTCCGGTATGCAGTGTGTGTTCTGTCCCTGTCTTTTGTGTGCTCTGTGACTGGAGTCTTACCCGGTATGCTGTGTGTGTTCTGTCCCTGTCTTTTGTGTGCTCTGTAACTGTAGTCTTATGGTATGCAGTGTGTGTTCTGTCCCTGTCTTTTGTGTGCTCTGTGACTGGAGTCTTCCGGTATGCAGGGTGTGCTTTGTGTGTGAGGGGATGTGGCCATATGCTCGCTGAGGTTATAGGGGATGTGTGCAGTTTTTGTAATGCCGAAGCAACAATACACCACTGGACGGAGTACAGGTCCTTGGCTATAAGTTCTTTTTAAGTTTTCAAAACAGCACCTAATCTAAATGGATCTACTGACATTGGGTGGGATGTACTAAAGGAAAATGCAGCCAAAAATCTGTAAACGTCCATTTCCGGACTTTGAATGCATTATATATTTACTAAGCTCCAAAATGCAATGCTTGGATGCTTTGGATAACACTTTTGCTGGCATTACTCTATGGAAGCCTATGGGCTGCTTTCCGCATTTCTTCTAGGTAAGGGATCTAAATGGATCCCTCCCAGCACCCCATGCGGCTGCCAAGATACTCTACACATGCGCAAAGGGACTCCCGGGTAGTAAACTCAGAAGCCCCAACATCTCAAAGGGCAGCTCTTATCGGCAGAGCTGTCCTTTGTGATACTAATTGTATAAGGGCCTAATTCAGCATGAGTTGTAGTTTTGCAATTTCTCGCAAAACTACAACTAATTTCTCTAGCATGTGGGGGGATGCCCAGCACAGGGCAAAGCCAGGTCCTCACCCTCTGCTAAACTGCGAGCGCATCACTAAACAGAGATGCACTCGTATCTTAAGGGTTGCCCCCTGCCTACACAGCCTAGCAGCGAAGGCAGTCGCCGGAATGCCATGTGTGATGTTCTGCTGCATTAGGCCCAATATTAGTACATACAGTATGCGATTAGTATGTCTGCGGTAAGTGGTGGGATGTAATGCATCGCAAATGTGATGCTTTGTACATCCCACCCATTGTCAGCTATTTCTTCACAGGATATCCTATTTCTTCATAGGATATCCTTACAAAGAAATAAGGATCGAATAAGGTTTGAGGTAAAAATATGGTAAAAAAGGGGAAGACTAGATGGGCCACGTGGTACTTATCTGCCGTCACTTTCTGTGGGGGTCATTCCGAGCTGATCGCACGTAGCAACTTTTTGCTGCCCATGCGATCAACTAGACGCCGCCTATGGGGGATTGTATTTCTGCATAGCAGGGCTGCGATCGCTTGTGCAGCCCTGCTATGCAAAAAAAGTTTCCTGTAAAAGAAGACCAGGGTAAGAGTTACTTACCCTGTGCGATCGATCCAGCGATGCAGGTCCCGGAATTGACGTCAGACATCCGCCCTCCAAACGCCTGGATACGCCTGCGTTGGACTCACCACTCCCTGAAAACAGTGAGTTGCCACCTGGATCTTTGTCTCTCTGTGTCAGGGTAGACAGTGTCACTGTATTACAATTATGCACAGGGTTTGTGTGTCAAAAATGTCTCTAGGTTCCAACTTAGTGAAATGTCTCGGTAGCGATTATCCAAAGTAACAAGTGTCTCTGACAGCACTGCCTTTAAACAGGAGTCAATCTGTGGAAGTTATCTGTATTATGCCACCAGGCACACTTAATGTGGTAGCTGGGCAGTGTGTATGTGTTAATAGAAATAGGGTTTAGCACTCACCCTCCTCTGTTTTAATGATTAGCCCAGTCTCTGTAACTCACTTAGGCTCTCAACAACTCTTACACGCCCATGCAGCATCTACAACCTGCTCAAAATGTCCATGGCGTCAACGCCTCTGCATTGCCCTGATGGCGTCTGGTCTCTGGCTGCGGCATCCCATGCCCACTCTCCCGGTTCTCACGACTCTCCTGCCGGAAACCCCCCCTGTCTTTAGCTCTACAACGTAGCTCATAGCCGCCTCCTGCGTGGCTGCCCCGACTTTCCGGTTCACTGCTCTACTACGCTCCTCACACACGCATCTGCTCACAGCGATGGCTCCAGCTTTAACCAACGTCACACACTCTTCTTCCCACAAGGCTCCTCTTGCTCCTCCTGCTCAAACCAATCAGATCCTGCCACCTCACACTACAGGACACGTCGGGCTCTGGTCTATTTCTTTAACTCTCGCTGTGCCACAATCGGCTCCCAAGGTTAGCAAACACTGTTGTATACAATTAAAGGAGCATACACGTCTCTGGGGTGCCACATTCTCTGTAACATGAGGCTTCTGGTATGCAGTGTGTGCTCTGTCCCTGCCTTGTGCGTGCTCCTTGACTGGAGTCTGTGGGGATGCATTGTGTGCTCTGTTGCAAAGTGTGTGAGGGGATGTGGCCGCATGCTCACTGCGGATATAGGGGCAGGGTCGGATTGGGAACAAAAATCGGCCCTGGAAAAAATTTGTACTAGTGGCCCCACTTGGGCAGCACCAGAGGTGTAAGGTCTAGCCATGGGCCATGGCAGCAGCACCCTCCCCCCAAGACTTTCCAGATAGTGGGATGTCCAGCATCAAGGGGAAGTTAAAAGGAAATAAAATTAAATGTTATGAGCACATTATATGATACACCTTTAGAATTTAGGAAACTATATAATTCTTTAGAAAGATATATTTTCTTGCTTATTACACCAACCGCGTATCCCAATCATTATTCACTCAATCTTATATGTCAGCCAAGCAGGCAGACAGAGCATACACTAGATCATCTGCAATCACAGGCTAAGTGGCAAAGTAATTTTTATTGGTGGTCTTCAGTATGCCGGCGGTCGGGCTCCCGGCGACCAGCATACCGGCGCCGGGAGCCCGACAGCCGGCATACCGACACTTATTTTCCCTCGTGGGGGTCCACGACTCCCCTGGAGGGAGAATAAAATAGTGTGGCGCGCGTAGCGCGCCACCATGCCCGTAGCGTGGCGAGCGTAGCGAGCCCGCAAGGGGCTCATTTGCTTTTGCCACACTGTCGGTAAGCCGGCGGTCGGGCTCCCGGCGCCGGTATGCTGGTCGCCGGGAGCCCGACCGCCGGCATATCGTAGTGAACCCATTTTCATATATGCAAATTGTTTGGCATCTTATTCATTATGTCTATAAATAGGACCACATGTCCTCAAACAAAACATGCCCCACGGGTGCGTCGGCCCACCGGGAATCTTCCCTGTAGACCCTATGGCCAATCCACCTCTGTATAGGGTACATGTACATTTGCAGTACTGTCGAAGCAGCCATGCACCACTGGAGAGGGTACAATTCCTGGGCTGTAATACATATATACTGTATATATACAGTATAATAGATGGACAGCTGCAAAGACACGGGGCCTCAGGCCTGATCGCAGCAGCAAATTTGTTAGCTGATGGTTAAAACCATGTGCATTGCGGGGGTGGGGGGGGGACAGATATAACATGTGCAGAGAGAGTTACATTTGGGTGGGGTGAGTTCAAACTGAAATCTGAATTGCAGTGTAAAAATAAAGCAACCAGTATTTACCCTGCACAGAAACAATATAACCCACCCAAATCTAACTCTCTCTGCATATGTTGTATCTGCCCCACCTGCAGTGCACATGGTTTGGCCCTTTAGCTAACAAATTTGCTACTGCAATCATATCTGAATTAGGCCCATAATTAGAATTAAGACCATGCTCTGCTAATTCCATACTGTGCAGAGTACCTACGCATAGCTAAATCACCAGCATCAGGTTGGCTCGTGGATTGGAAGGGTAAAGCTGCAACAAATGACACAGCATCAGGCGACATTGCCAGCGCAGGAGGAGACAAGTGGGAAGGGCAATGAGGTGGAGCAAGAAAGTCCCTGGCGGCATCGGTGGTTTGGCCACAATATTGCGATTGATCCTGCAAAGATTATTGTGCAGTCTGCAGGTTCCAATATGTGAGATCACAGGGAGGTGAGTAGCTGTGGGGACACTGTGTGGCATAATGTGAAATAAGGGTACAATGGTGTGCTAAACACATATATGGTGCTGGGATTATTACAACATACACTTTATTCTAGCCATGAATATAAATGCTATATATGAGTACATCAAAACTCACACTTGTATATCTGTATGCAACTATAAAAATATGTGTATGGGTGTGATGTATTAATTCATATGCTGATCAAAACTTTAAAAGCTTGCAACCCAAAGTCATGGCCCTACTTTTTGCATTTACTCCACAGAACTCTATTGAAGCAAAGTGGACTGAAAAAGTCCAGCTCTCCAGGTGAACTAGAGAAGAGATGTGGTGACCTCCTATTTGATATACAGTACAACGTGGCAGGATTGATTAAGAACAGGTTCTCCAAAAAAGACAACCACTTTACCTTCCTTGCTAGTGTAGGGATCGCTATGAGATCCCGCCACCCGGGATGCCAAACCTCAGGATCCCGACATCGGCATCCCAAGCGGTGGAATGCCAGCAGGGGGCAAGCGAAAAGAAGGCCCTTGCGTGATCACTGCACTTGCCAGACTGCACTTGCCACGCTGCGGTCGCCATGCTGTGGGCATGCTACGCTCGCCACAGGTTCTATTCTCCTTCTATGGGTGTCGTGGACACCCATTAAGGGGGAATCACCTACCTTGCCGGTATCCCGGCGGCAGTATGGTGGCCTTGTTGGGATCCCGGCATTGGTATTTTGACAGCCGGGATCCCGACTATCGGTATGCTGACCGCATACCATTTTTGGCATATAGATTTTCCAGAAAGCATATGTTATACATTAATCATTTATGAAACAAAACATCATATTTAGCCTGTTTATGATTGAGCTAAATATTATACTACAGATTAAAAACATCTGATACTGTATGATGATTTATCTCCAAGCCAATCCTTGCGGTATGTCACGTGTCTGAGCCACAGAAGCTTTGAAGGACATCAATTCAAAGGATAGCTAAAATTTAAAACAAAATTATGACGTTACACCGACGTTAAACCGAAGGAAAACAGAAGGAGAACATTCTACCCGAAATCTGCAACACTGAAGGATTGTTTTCATAATATAAATGTGAGTCCACTTATTCTACACATCAACCAGCTCCAGTCTGAGTAACATGAACACTTAGAACTTAAATCTGAGGGCCCGATTCAGACCTGATGGCTCCTCTGTGAATTTGTAGAGGTTTAAGATTACATAGACGCCACCCAAACACAGTGAATACCCGCCCTGTGCAAGTCTGCGTTAGTGATGAGCAGGTTCGGATCCTCGGGATCCGAACCTGCCCGAACGTCACCTTTTTTTTGACGGGTCCGAGCAACTCGGATCCTCCCGCCTTGCTCGGTTAACCCGAGCGCGCCCGAACGTCATCATCCCGCGGTCGGATTCTCGCGAGATTCGTTTTCTTTATAAGGAGCCGCGCGTCGCCGCCATTTTTCACTCGTGCATTGGAGATGATCGTGAGAGGACGTGGCTGGCGTCCTCTCAGTTTCTATGTTCAGTGGGCTGCAAATTGTGCTGCAAATATCTGTGCTCAGTGTGCTGCAAGTGCAAATATCTACGTTCTCTGCCTGAAAAACGCTCCATATCTGACTATGCTCAGTGTGCTGCAAATATCTGTGCTCAGTGTGCCTATTGCTTTATTGTGGGGACTGGGGACCAGCAGTATTATATAGTAGGAGGACAGTGCAGAGTTTTGCTGACCAGTGAACACCAGTATTATACGTTCTCTGCCTGAAAAACGCTCCATATCTGTGCTTCATTGTAGTATATAGTAGGAGGACAGTGCAGAATTTTGCTGACCACCAGTATAACTATACATATAGCAGTATGGTACAGCAGGCCACTGCTCTACCTACCTCTGTGTTGTCAAGTATACTATCCATCCATACCTGTGGTGCATTTCAGTTTTGCACAGTTTGCTGACCACCAGTATATACTATATAGAAGTACGGTAAAGTAGGCCACTGCTCTACCTACCTCTGTGTCGTCAAGTATACTATCCATCCATACCTGTGGTGCATTTCAGTTTTGCACAGTTTGCTGACCACCAGTATATACTATATAGCATTACGGTACAGTAGGCCACTGCTCTACCTACCTCTGTGTCGTCAAGTATACTATCCATCCATACCTGTGGTGCATTTCAGTTTTGCACAGTTTGCTGTCCACCAGTATATAATATTAGAGATGAGCGCCTGAAATTTTTCGGGTTTTGTGTTTTGGTTTTGGGTTCGGTTCCGCGGCCGTGTTTTGGGTTCGACCGCGTTTTGGCAAAACCTCACCGAATTTTTTTTGTCGGATTCGGGTGTGTTTTGGATTTGGGTGTTTTTTTTCAAAAAACCCTAAAAAACAGCTTAAATCATAGAATTTGGGGGTCATTTTGATCCCAAAGTATTATTAACCTCAAAAACCATAATTTCCACTCATTTTCAGTCTATTCTGAATACCTCACACCTCACAATATTATTTTTAGTCCTAAAATTTGCACCTAGGTCGCTGGATGACTAAGCTAAGCGACCCTAGTGGCCGACACAAACACCGTGCCCATCTAGGAGTGGCACTGCAGTGTCACGCAGGATGGCCCTTCCAAAAAACCCTCCCCAAACCGCACATGACGCAAAGAAAAAAAGAGGCGCAATGAGGTAGCTGTGTGAGTAAGATAAGCGACCCTAGTGGCCGACACAAACACCGGGCCCATCTAGGAGTGGCACTGCAGTGTCACGCAGGATGGCCCTTCCAAAAAACCCTCCCCAAACAGCACATGACGCAAAGAAAAAAAGAGGCGCAATGAGGTAGCTGACTGTGTGAGTAAGATAAGCGACCCTAGTGGCCGACACAAACACCGGGCCCATCTAGGAGTGGCACTGCAGTGTCACGCAGGATGTCCCTTCCAAAAAACCCTCCCCAAACAGCACATGACGCAAAGAAAAAAAGAGGCGCAATGAGGTAGCTGACTGTGTGAGTAAGATAAGCGACCCTAGTGGCCGACACAAACACCGGGCCCATCTAGGAGTGGCACTGCAGTGTCACGCAGGATGTCCCTTCCAAAAAACCCTCCCCAAACAGCACATGACGCAAAGAAAAAAAGAGGCGCAATGAGGTAGCTGTGTGAGTAAGATAAGCGACCCTAGTGGCCGACACAAACACCGTGCCCATCTAGGAGTGGCACTGCAGTGTCACGCAGGATGGCCCTTCCAAAAAACCCTCCCCAAACAGCACATGACGCAAAGAAAAAAAGAGGCGCAATGAGGTAGCTGTGTGAGTAAGATAAGCGACCCTAGTGGCCGACACAAACACCGGGCCCATCTAGGAGTGGCACTGCAGTGTCACGCAGGATGGCCCTTCCAAAAAACCCTCCCCAAACAGCACATGACGCAAAGAAAAAGAAAAGAAAAAAGAGGTGCAAGATGGAATTGTCCTTGGGCCCTCCCACCCACCCTTATGTTGTATAAACAGGACATGCAAACTTTAACCAACCCATCATTTCAGTGACAGGGTCTGCCACACGACTGTGACTGATATGACGGGTTGGTTTGGACCCCCCCCAAAAAAGAAGCAATTAATCTCTCCTTGCACAAACTGGCTCTACAGAGGCAAGATGTCCACCTCATCATCATCCTCCGATATATCACCGTGTACATCCCCCTCCTCACAGATTATCAATTCGTCCCCACTGGAATCCACCATCTCAGCACCCTGTGTACTTTGTGGAGGCAATTGCTGCTGGTGAATGTCTCCACGGAGGAATTGATTATAATTCATTTTAATGAACATCATCTTCTCCACATTTTCTGGATGTAACCTCGTACGCCGATTGCTGACAAGGTGAGCGGCGGCACTAAACACTCTTTCGGAGTACACACTTGTGGGAGGGCAACTTAGGTAGAATAAAGCCAGTTTGTGCAAGGGCCTCCAAATTTCCTCTTTTTCCTGCCAGTATAAGTACGGACTGTGTGACGTGCCTACTTGGATGCGGTCACTCATATAATCCTCCACCATTCTTTCAATGGTGAGAGAATCATATGCAGTGACAGTAGACGACATGTCCGTAATCGTTGTCAGGTCCTTCAGTCCGGACCAGATGTCAGCATCAGCAGTCGCTCCAGACTGCCCTGCATCACCGGCAGCGGGTGGGCTCGGAATTCTGAGCCTTTTCCTCGCACCCCCAGTTGCGGGAGAATGTGAAGGAGGAGATGTTGTTGACAGGTCGCGTTCCGCTTGACTTGACAATTTTCTCACCAGCAGGTCTTTCAACCCCAGCAGACTTGTGTCTGCCGGAAAGAGAGATCCAAGGTAGGCTTTAAATCTAGGATCGAGCACGGTGGCCAAAATGTAGTGCTCTGATTTCAACAGATTGACCACCCGTGAATCCTTGTTAAGCGAATTAAGGGCTCCATCCACAAATCCCACATGCCTAGCGGAATCGCTCCGTGTTAGCTCCTCCTTCAATGTCTCCAGCTTCTTCTGCAAAAGCCTGATGAGGGGAATTGCCTGACTCAGGCTGGCAGTGTCTGAACTGACTTCACGTGTGGCAAGTTCAAAGGGCATCAGAACCTTGCACAACGTTGAAATCATTCTCCACTGCGCTTGAGACAGGTGCATTCCACCTCCTATATCGTGCTCAATTGTATAGGCTTGAATTGCCTTTTGCTGCTCCTCCAACCTCTGAAGCATATAGAGGGTTGAATTCCACCTCGTTACCACTTCTTGCTTCAGATGATGGCAGGGCAGGTTCAGTAGTTTTTGGTGGTGCTCCAGTTTTCTGTACGTGGTGCCTGTACGCCGAAAGTGTCCCGCAATTCTTCTGGCCACTGACAGCATCTCTTGCACGCCCCTGTCGTTTTTTAAAAAATTCTGCACCACCAAATTCAAGGTATGTGCAAAACATGGGACGTGCTGGAATTTGCCCAGATTTAATGCACACACAATATTGCTGGCGTTGTCCGATGCCACAAATCCACAGGAGAGTCCAATTGGGGTAAGCCATTCCGCGATGATCTTCCTCAGTTGCCGTAAGAGGTTTTCAGCTGTGTGCGTATTCTGGAAAGCGGTGATACAAAGCGTAGCCTGCCTAGGAAAGAGTTGGCGTTTGCGAGATGCTGCTACTGGTGCCGCCGCTGCTGTTCTTGCAGCGGGAGTCCATACATCTACCCAGTGGGCTGTCACAGTCATATAGTCCTGACCCTGCCCTGCTCCACTTGTCCACATGTCCGTGGTTAAGTGGACATTGGGTACAGCTGCATTTTTTAGGACACTGGTGACTCTTTCTTTTTCTGAGGTCTGTGTACATTTTCGGTATCGCCTGCCTAGAGAAATGGAACCTAGATGGTATTTGGTACCGGGGACACAGTACCTCCAACAAGTCTCTAGTTGGCTCTGCAGTAATGATGGATACCGGAACCACGTTTCTCACCACCCAGGATGTCAAGGCCTCAGTTATCCGCTTTGCAGTAGGATGACTGCTGTGATATTTCATCTTCCTCGCAAAGGACTGTTGGACAGTCAATTGCTTGGTGGAAGTAGTACAAGTGGTCTTACGACTTCCCCTCTGGGATGACCATCGACTCCCAGCAGCAACAACAGCAGCGCCAGCAGCAGTAGGCGTTACACGCAAGGATGCATCGGAGGAATCCCAGGCAGGAGAGGAATCATCAGAATTGCCAGTGACATGGCCTGCAGGACTATTGGCATTCCTGGGGAAGGAGGAAATTGACACTGAGGGAGTTGGTGGGGTGGTTTGCGTGAGCTTGGTTACAAGAGGAAGGGATTTACTGGTCAGTGGACTGCTTCCGCTGTCGGCCCAAGTTTTTGAACTTGTCACTGACTTATTATGAATGCGCTGCAGGTGACGTATAAGGGAGGATGTTCCGAGGTGGTTAACGTCCTTACCCCTACTTATTACAGCTTGACAAAGGGAACACACGGCTTGACACCTGTTGTCCGCATTTCTGGTGAAATACTTACACACCGAAGAGCTGATTTTTTGGGTATTTTCACCAGGCATGTCAACGGCCATATTCCTCCCACGGACAACAGGTGTCTCCCCGGGTGCCTGACTTAAACAAACCACCTCACCATCAGAATCCTCCTGGTCAATTTCCTCCCCAGCGCCAGCAACACCCATATCCTCCTCATCCTGGTGTACTTCAACACTGACATCTTCAATCTGACTATCAGGAACTGGACTGCGGGTGCTCCTTCCATCACTTGCAGGGGGCGTGCAAATGGTGGAAGGCGCATGCTCTTCACGTCCAGTGTTGGGAAGGTCAGGCATCGCAACCGACACAATTGGAGTCGGACTCTCCTTGTAGATTTGGGATTTCGAAGAACGCACAGTTCTTTGCGGTGCTACTGCTTTTGCCAGCTTGAGTCTTTTCATTTTTCTAGCGAGAGGCTGAGTGCTTCCATCCTCATGTGAAGCTGAACCACTAGCCATGAACATAGGCCAGGGCCTCAGCCGTTCCTTGCCACTCCGTGTGGTAAATGGCATATTGGCAAGTTTACGCTTCTCCTCCGACAATTTTATTTTAGGTTTTGGAGTCCTTTTTTTACTGATATTTGGTGTTTTGGATTTGACATGCTCTGTACTATGACATTGGGCATCGGCCTTGGCAGACGACGTTGCTGGCATTTCATCGTCTCGGCCATGACTAGTGGCAGCAGCTTCAGCACGAGGTGGAAGTGGATCTTGATCTTTCCCTAATTTTGGAACCTCAACATTTTTGTTCTCCATATTTTAATAGGCACAACTAAAAGGCACCTCAGGTAAACAATGGAGATGGATGGATACTAGTATACAATTATGGACGGACTGCCGAGTGCCGACACAGAGGTAGCTACAGCCGTGGACTACTGTACTGTGTCTGCTGCTAATATAGACTGGTTGATAAAGAGATGTAGTATGTATGTATAAAGAAGAAAGAAAAAAAAACCACGGGTAGGTGGTATACAATTATGGATGGACTGCCGAGTGCCGACACAGAGGTAGCTACAGCCGTGGACTACTGTACTGTGTCTGCTGCTAATATAGACTGGTTGATAAAGAGATGTAGTATGTATGTATAAAGAAGAAAGAAAAAAAAACCACGGGTAGGTGGTATACAATTATGGACGGACTGCCGAGTGCCGACACAGAGGTAGCTACAGCCGTGGACTACTGTACTGTGTCTGCTGCTAATATAGACTGGTTGATAAAGAGATGTAGTATGTATGTATAAAGAAGAAAGAAAAAAAAACCACGGGTAGGTGGTATACAATTATGGATGGACTGCCGAGTGCTGACACAGAGGTAGCTACAGCCGTGGACTACTGTATTGTGTCTGCTGCTAATATAGACTGGTTGATAATGAGATGTAGTATGTATGTATAAAGAAGAAAGAAAAAAAAACCACGGGTAGGTGGTATACAATTATGGATGGACTGCCGAGTGCCGACACAGAGGTAGCTACAGCCGTGAACTACCGTACTGTGTCTGCTGCGACTGGATGATAAATAATGATATAAAAAATATATATATATCACTACTGCAGCCGGACAGGTATATATTATATAATGACGGACCTGCTGGACACTGTCTGTCAGCAGAATGAGTTTTTTTATAGAATAAAAAAAAAAACACCACACAAGTCACACGACGAGTGTTTAACTTTTTCAGGCAATCACAATATAGTATACTACTAACTATACTGGTGGTCAGTGTGGTCAGGTCACTGGTCAGTCACACTGGCAGTGGCACTCCTGCAGCAAGAGTGTGCACTGTTTAATTTTAATAATATGTACTCCTGGCTCCTGCTATAACCTATAACTGGCACTGCTCCCCAGTCTCCCCCACAATTATAAGCTGTGTGAGCACAGTCAGATATATACATAGATGATGCAGCACACTGGGCTGAGCAGTGCACACAGATATGGTATGTGACTGAGTCACTGTGTATCGTTTTTTTCAGGCAGAGAACGGATTATATTAAATAAAACTGCACTGTCTGGTGGTCACTGTGGTCAGTCACTACTAAACTCTGCACTCTCTACAGTACTCCTAAGCTCCAGTAAATCAAGTGTCTCTGTTTAAAATCAATCTCACTCTCTCTCTTCTAATCTAAATGGAGAGGACGCCAGCCACGTCCTCTCCCTATGAATCTCAATGCACGTGTGAAAATGGCGGCGACGCGCGGCTCCTTATATAGAATCCGAGTCTCGCGATAGAATCCGAGCCTCGCGAGAATCCGACAGCGTCATGATGACGTTCGGGCGCGCTCGGGTTAACCGAGCAAGGCGGGAAGATCCGAGTCGCTCGGACCCGTGAAAAAAAACATGAAGTTCGGGCGGGTTCGGATTCCGAGGAACCGAACCCGCTCATCTCTATATAATATATAGCAGTACGGTACAGTAGGCCACTGCTCTACCTACCTCTGTGTCGTCAAGCATACTATCCATCCATACCTGTGGTGCATTTCAGTTTTGCACAGTTTGCTGACCACCAGTATATACTATATAGCAGTACGGTACAGTAGGCCACTGCTCTACCTACCTCTGTGTCGTCAAGTATACTATCCATCCATACCTGTGGTGCATTTCAGTTTTGTACAGTTTGCTGACCACCAGTATATACTATATAGCAGTACGGTACAGCAGGCCACTGCTCTACCTACCTCTGTGTCGTCAAGTATACTATCCATCCATACCTGTGGTGCATTTCAGTTTTGCACAGTTTGCTGTCCACCAGTATATAATATATAGCAGTACGGTACAGTAGGCCACTGCTCTACTTACCTTTGTGTCGTCAAGTATACTATCCATCCATACCTGTGGTGCATTTCAGTTTTGCACAGTTTGCTGTCAACCAGTATATAATATATAGCAGTACGGTACAGTAGGCCACTGCTCTACCTACCTCTGTGTCGTCAAGTATACTATCCATCCATACCTGTGGTGCATTTCAGTTTTGCACAGTTTGCTGACCACCAGTATATACTATATAGCAGTACGGTACAGTAGGCCACTGCTCTACCTACCTCTGTGTCGTCAAGTATACTATCCATCCATACCTGTGGTGCATTTCAGTTTTGCACAGTTTGCTGTCCACCATTATATAATATATAGCAGTACGGTACAGTAGGCCACTGCTCTACCTACCTCTGTGTCGTCAAGTATACTATCCATCCATACCTGTGGTGCATTTCAGTTTTGCACAGTTTGCTGACCACCAGTATATACTATATAGCAGTACGGTACAGTAGGCCACTGCTCTACCTACCTCTGTGTCGTCAAGTATACTATCCATCCATACCTGTGGTGCATTTCAGTTTTGCACAGTTTGCTGTCCACCAGTATATAATATATAGCAGTATGGTACAGTAGGCCACTGCTCTACCTACCTCTGTGTCGTCAAGTATACTATCCATACCTGTGGTGCATTTCAGTTGTGCGCAGTATATATAGTAGTAGGCCATTGCTATTGATATATTACTGGCATATAATTCCACACATTAAAAAATGGAGAACAAAAATGTGGAGGGTAAAATAGGGGAAGATCAAGATCCACTTCCACTTCGTGCTGAAGCTGCTGCCACTAGTCATGGCCGAGACGATGAAATGCCATCAACGTCGTCTGCCAAGGCCGATGCCCAATGTCATAGTAGAGAGCATGTAAAATCCAAAAAAATAAATCTCAGTAAAATGACCCATAAATCTAAATCAAAATCATCTAAGGAGAAGCATAAACTTGCCAATGTGCCATTTACGACACGGAGTGGCAAGGAACGGCTGAGGCCCTGGCCTATGTTCAAGGCTAGTGGTTCACCTTCACCTGAGGATGGAAGCACTCATCATCCTGCTAGAAAACTTAAAAGAGTTAAGATGGCAAAAGCACAGCAAAGAACTGTTCGTTCTTCTAAATCTAAATCCCCAAGGAGAGTCCAATTGTGTCGGTTGCGATGCCTGACCTTCCCAACACTGGACCGGAAGAGGATGCGCCTTCC
This sequence comes from Pseudophryne corroboree, assembly GCF_028390025.1. Lineage (NCBI taxonomy): Eukaryota > Metazoa > Chordata > Amphibia > Anura > Myobatrachidae > Pseudophryne > Pseudophryne corroboree. The sequence goes on from NC_086449.1 coordinate 617,560,403, forward strand.
ACCATTTGCACGCCCCCTGCAAGTGCTTGAAGGAGCATCCGCAGTCCAGTTCTTGATAGTCAAATTGAAGATGTCACTGTTGAAGTACACCAGGATGAGGATATGGGTGTTGCTGGCGCTGGGGAGGTAATTGACAAGGAGGATTCTGAAAGTGAGGTGGTTTGTTTAAGTCAGGCACCCGGGGAGACACCTGTTGTCCGTGGGACGAATATGGCCATTGACATGCCTGGTCAAAATACAAAAAAAATCACTTCTTCGGTGTGGAATTATTTCAACAGAAATGCGGACAACTGGTGTCAAGCCGTGTGTTGCATTTGTCAAGCTGTAATAAGTAGGGGTAAGGACGTTAACCACCTAGGAACATCCTCCCTTATACGTCACCTGGACCGCATTCATCAGAAGTCAGTGACAAGTTCAAAAACTTTGGATGATAGCGGAAGCAGTCCACTGACCACTAAATCCCTTCCTCTTGTAACCAAGCTCCAGCAAACCACACCACCAACTCCCTCAGTGTCAATTTCCTCCTTACACAGGAAAGCCAATAGTCCTGCAGGCCATGTCACTGGCAAGTCTGACGAGTCCTCTCCTGCCTGGGATTCCTCCGATGCATCCTTGAGTGTAACACCTACTGCTGCTGGCGCTGCTGTTGTTGCTGCTGGGAGTCGATCGTCATCCCAGAGGGGAAGTCGGAAGACCACTTGTACTACTTCCAGTGAGCAATTGACTGTCCAACAGTCCTTTGCGAGGAAGATGAAATATCACAGCAGTCATCCTACTGCAAAGCGGATAACTCAGGCCTTGGCAGCCTGGGTGGTGAGAAACGTGTTTCCGGTATCCACCGTTAATTCACAGGGAACTAGAGACTTGATTGAGGTACTGTGTCCCCGGTACCAAATACCATCTAGGTTCCATTTCTCTAGGCAGGCGATACCGAAAATGTACACAGACGTCAGAAAAAGAGTCACCAGTGTCCTAAAAAATGCAGTTGTACCCAATGTCCACTTAACCACGAACATGTGGACAAGTAGAGCAGGGCAGGCTCAGGACTATATGACTGTGACAGCCCACTGGGTAGATGTATTGCCTCCCGCAGCAAGAACAGCATCGGCGGCACCAGTAGCAGCATCTCGCAAACGCCAACTCGTTCCTAGGCAGGCTGCGCTTTGTATCACCGCTTTCCATAAGAGGCACACAGCTGACAACCTCTTACGGAAACTGAGGAACATCATCGCAGAATGGCTTACCCCTATTGGACTCTCCTGGGGATTTGTGACATCGGACAACGCCCCCAATATTGTGCGTGCATTACATGTGGGCAAATTCCATCACGTTCCATGTTTTGCACATACATTGAATTTGGTGGTGCAGAATTATTTAAAAAACGACAGGGGCGTGCAAGAGATGCTGTCCGTGGCCCGAAGAATTGCAGGCCACTTTCGGCATTCAGCCACCGCGTGCCGAAGACTGGAGCACCAGCAAACCGTCCTGAAACTGCCCTGACATCTGAAGCAAGAGGTGGTAACGAGGTGGAATTCAACCCTCTATATGCTTCAGAGGATGGAGGAGCAGCAAAAGGCCATTCAAGCCTATACATCTGCCCATTCAAGCCTATACATCTGCCTACGGGAATGCACCTGACTCAAGCGCAGTGGAGAATGATTTCAACATTGTGCAAGGTTCTGCAACCCTTTGAACTTGCCACACGTGAAGTCAGTTCAGACACTGCCAGCCTGAGTCAGGTCATTCCCCTCATCAGGATTTTGCAGAAGAAGCTGGAGACATTGAAGGAGGAGCTAAAACATAGCGATTCTGCTAGGCATGTGGGACTTGTGGATGGAGCCCTTAATTCGCTTAACCAGGATTCACGGGTGGTCAATCTATTGAAATCAGAGCACTACATTTTGGCCACCATGCTCGATCCTAGATTTAAAACCTACGTTGTATCTCTCTTTCTGGCAGACACAAGTCTGCAGATGTTCAAAGACCTGCTGGTGAGAAAACTGTCAAGTCAAGCGGAACGTGACCCGTCAACAGCTCCTCCTTCACATTATCCCGCAACTGGGGGTGCGAGGAAAAGGCTAAGAATTCCGAGCCCACCCGCTGGCGGTGATGCAGGGCAGTCTGGAGCGAGTGCTGACATCTGGTCCGGACTGAAGGACCTGCCAACGATTACTGACATGTCGTCTACTGTCACTGCATATGATTCTGTCACCATTGAAAGAATGGTGGAGGATTATATGAGTGACCGCATCCAAGTAGGCACGTCAGACAGTCCGTACGTATACTGGCAGGAAAAAGAGGCAATTTGGAGGCCCTTGCACAAACTGGCTTTATTTTACCTAAGTTGCCCCCCCTACAGTGTGTACTCCGAAAGAGTGTTTAGTGCAGCCGCTCACCTTGTCAGCAATCGGCGTACGAGGTTACTTCCAGAAAATGTGTAGAAGATGATGTTCATCAAAATGAATTATAATCAATTCCTCCGTGGAGACATTCACCAGCAATTGCCTCAAGAAAGTACACAGGCACCTGAGATGGTGGATTCCAGTGGGGACGAATTAATAATCTGTGAGGAGGGGGATGTTCACAGTGAAAGGGGTGAGGAATCGGAGGATGATGATGAGGAGGACATCTTGCCTCTGTAGAGCCAGTTTGAGCAAGGAGAGATTGATTGCTTCTTTTTTGGTGGGGGCCCAAACCAACCAGTCATTTCAGTCACAGTCATGTGGCAGACCCTGTCGCTGAAATGATGGGTTTGTTAAAGTGTGCATGTCCTGTTTATACAACATAAGGGTCGGTGGGAGGGCCCAAGGACAATTCCATCTTGCACCTCTTTTTTCTTTCATTTTTCTTTGCATCATGTGCTGTTTAGGGACTATTTTTTTGAAGTGCCATCCTGCCTGACACTGCAGTGCCACTCCTAGATGGGCCAGGTGTTTGTGTCGGCCACTTGTGTCGCTTAGCTTAGCCATCCAGCGACCTTGGTGCACCTCTTTTTTTCTTTGCATCATGTGCTGTTTGGGGACTATTTTTTAAATATGCCATCCTGTCTGACACTGCAGTGCCACTCCTAGATGGGCCAGGTGTTTGTGTCGGCCACTTGGGTCGCTTAGCTTAGCCATCCAGCGACCTTGGTGCACCTCTTTTTTTCTTTGCATCATGTGCTGTTGGGGACTATTTTTTAAATCTGCCATCCTGTCTGACACTGCAGTGCCACTCCTAGATGGGCCTGGTGTTTGTGTCGGCCACTTGGGTCGCTTAGCTTAGCCATCCAGCGACCTTGGTGCACCTCTTTTTTTCTTTGCATCATGTGCTGTTTGGGGACTATTTTTTAAATCTGCCATCCTGTCTGACACTGCAGTGCCACTCCTAGATGGGCCAGGTGTTTGTGTCGGCCACTTGGGTCGCTTAGCTTAGTCACACAGCGACCTTGGTGCACCTCTAGTTTTCTTTGCATCATGTGCTGTTTGGGGACTATTTTTTAAATCTGCCATCCTGTCTGACACTGCAGTGCCACTCCTAGATGGGCCAGGTGTTTGTGTCGGCCACTTGGGTCACTTAGCTTAGTCACACAGCTACCTCATTGCGCCTCTTTTTTTCTTTGCATCATGTGCTGTTTGGGGACTATTTTTTTGAAGTGCCATCCTGCCTGACACTGCAGTGCCACACCTAGATGGGCCAGGTGTTTGTGTCGGCCACTTGGGTCGCTTAGCTTAGTCATCCAGCGACCTCAGGGCAAATTTTAGGACTAAGGCCCTCATTCCGAGTCGTTCGCTCAGTATTTTTTATCGCATCGCAGTGAAATTCCGCTTAGTGCGCATGCGCAATATTCGCACTGCGACTTCGCCAAGTATCTTTGCTATGAAGATAGTATTTTTACTCACGGCTTTTTCATCGCTCCGGCGATCGTAATGTGATTGACAGGAAATGGGTGTTACTGGGCGGAAACACGGCGTTTTATGGGCGTGTGGCTGAAAACGCTACCGTTTCCGGAAAAAATGCAGGAGTGGCCGGAGAAACGGGGGAGTGGTTGGGCGAACGCTGGGTGTGTTTGTGACGTCAAACCAGGAACGACAAGCACTGAACTGATCGCACAGGCAGAGTAAGTGTGGAGCTACTCTAAAACTGCTAAGTAGTTTGTGATCGCAATATTGCGAATACATCGGTCGCAATTTTAAGATGCTAAGATACACTCCCAGTAGGCGGCGGCTTAGCGTGTGTAACTCTGCTAAATTCGCCTTGCGACCGATCAACTCGGAATGAGGGCCTAAAAATAATATTGTGAGGTGTTCAGAATAGACTGAAAATGGGTGGAAATTATGGTTATTGAGGTTAATAATACTATGGGATCAAAATGACCCCCAAATTCTATGATTTAAGCTGTTTTGAGGGTTTTTTGTAAAGAAACACCCGAATCCAAAACACACCCGAATCCGACAAAACATTTTCAGGGAGGTTTTGCTAAAACGCGTCCGAATCCAAAACACGGCCTCGGAACCGAATCCAAAACCAAAACACAAAACCCGAAAATTTCCGGTGCACATCACTAGTCTGCATACACCTTGCAAAAATGTCTGTGTATGCCAGTCAACTGCAAATCCATTCGCAACTCACTCACTATCGAATGTTTTGTGCATAGCCCAGGACCTACTCTTGCAGTGCGATAGCAACAGGCTGTTCAGGACTGGAGCTGACGTCACACACCCTCCCTGAAAATGCTTGGGAATGGGAACGCCTGTGTTTTTCCCGACACTCCCAGAAAACGGGCAGTTACCACCCCCAAACATCCGCTTCCTGTCAATCAACTTGCGTATGCCTAGCGATCAAAAAAGACGCTGGATTTTTACACAGTTTGACCTCGCGCTTGCGCACTATGATCCATATGCATGCGCAGTCGATCGATAATCGCCTGCATTGCGAATTCGCACAACAGTGATCATGTCTGAATCGGGCCCTGTTAGGAATGCTGCAAGACCTTTCCACTTCATCTGCAACTACTCATATTTATGTTTTGACCTCACCACAAACATCTGAATTCTCACCTGTACCAAAATAATTTGCTTTTACATATCTTTGTAAGTCCTGTCTGAATTACCATTGCTTTTTCTCACAACCTCTCTCAATTCTAACAGTCTACTTTAAAACTCAATTAACTGTATGCATTGCAATCTTATCTTTACTTTATATTTAGCTTGTAAATCTATTTTTGTCATCTAACATACACATTTAACAACACTGTACGTTTACCTGAACTCCTGCAATTCTACTGTTCTGCCTCTATCACACAGTCTCCACTCCTTTTTCCATTTTTTCTTTCACACCCATTTACCCTACCCATACTATGCCTAGGTTTTCATCAACCATCTCCATCACTCCTTTATTTTGCTCATTCCTCTAACCCAGAGCCGGCCCTAACCAATAGGATGCCCTAGGCAAGATTTTGGCTGGTGCCCCCTAGCACCACCGCTGGTTCCGCCTCTGACCTTGCACCTCTTTCCCAGCACCACCACCCCTCATCCATAGCAGTCCTTATTTTGGTGTGTGTACCCCCTATATTTTAAATAGGAACAGTTCGCACATTTGGCGCACAGCCCAAAAAGGGGTGTGTTTTTGCTGGCAAGGGGCATGGCCACACAATAGTAACCTCAATTCCAATTACGCCACACAGTACTGCAACTTTATTCACATTTGATCATGCGATAGTGTCCATAATTCATATTACATCCCACAGTAGTATCACTTTACCTTATAAACGTTACTCCTCACAGTAGAGCCCCTTATTCACATTACATCACACTGAATTGCTCCTTATTCACATTAGACAACACGGTAGTGCCCTTTCTATATGCAATGCCACATAGTAGAGCACCTTATACACATAATTCCACACAGTAATGCCGCTTACACATGAGACACATTATTAATGTCCTTATAAATATAATGCGCCATACACATTATGACAACCTTTATTAATGCCCTTTTACACATAATATCCCTTACACATATGCTTATTAATGCCCTTATACACATAATGACACACATAGTGCCCCCTACACATTTGCTGCACATTATTAGTTCCCCTATACAGATAATGACACACATACAGTAATACCCTGTTACACATATGCCGCACATTATTAACGCCCTTATACACATAATGACACACATAGTGCCCCTTACACATATGTTGCACATTATTAATGCATTTTTACATGACACACATAATGCTCCTTACACATATTCTGAACACTATTGCACAACCAACCCACTAACTCACATGCACACAGCACTCACACTGCCACTAACACTGTGACCTCTGCCTCTGCTTAGATACAGATGTGTCCACATAAATCTTGCATCAATGCTAAAGTCAGGCACATTTTTTTTATGAAAATGCATCTTATTTGCATTGCTATGTGGCTAGGATGCACAAGCAGCTTCTGCTGTTTAAAATGATATGCAGCATGCCTATATACTGTGTGAGCCTGTGGCTGTATCTGCATATGAAATGCTACACACAGAATATAGGCATGCTGCATATCATTTTAATCAGCAAAAGCTGCTGATGCCCCTAGGCATATCAAATGCCCTAGGCAATTGCCTAGTTTGCCTATGCCTATGGCCGGCTCTGCTCTAACCTCTGTCCCCCACCACCCCCCAGTCTCCTACATCTCCTACTCTCTCCACTCCTCTGTATCATGTCCACCCCTCTTCTTCCCTTCCCCCGTTCCCTTCCTGTCACCCCACTTTCAGTCTCTTCTGCCGCAACATTGTCCTACTACCCCACCACTCAGCCCAGTTCCCTCCCTTTATTCTCTGTCACCTCACCTCTTCTCCATCTACATCACACTGCATTCCCTCCTTGCCCTCCTCCTGCAGTTTCCCCTCTGAGCTCAGAAGCAAACACTAACACTATGCCCGCTTTATCCCTTCCATCCAAATCAGTCTCACCTCAATGCTACAGCAACCCTGATAATCTCATTCGCATCTCTCTCACAAACTCACACCGTGTATCCTGTGCCCTATGGAATGCCAGATCTATTTGTAACAAACTGGTCCCCATACATGACCTTTTTATCTCCATCTCCCTGCATCTCTTTGCCATTACAGAAGCCTGGATTACTCCCTCTGACACCACTTCTCCTGCTGCTCTCTCTGCTGGGAGCCTCACATTTTCACATGCAACCTGACCCGGGGGTTGTCATGGCGGTGGTGTTGGGGTCCTATTACCCTCTAACTACTCCTACCAACTCATCCCCCCAGAACCATCCCTTACAGTCTTTATATTTGAGGTCCATGCTATCCACCTCTTCCAACCTATTCATCTTCAAGTAACTGTCATTTACTACCCCCCCCCCCCCCCCCCCAGCATTCCCTCCAAATTCCTTGACAACTTTGCTTCCTGGCTATCTCACTTTTCTGACATTCCCTCCATTATCTTAAGTGATTTCAACATCCCAATCGATATCTCCACTAAATACCCTGCCTCTAAACTCCTTAACCTTACATCTTTGATTGGTCTCTCCCAATGGACCTCCTCACCCTCCCATGTGAATGGGAGCTCACCGGATCTGTTCTTCACTTACCGCTGTGATATTTCTGATTTCTCCAACTCCCCATTTCCCCTCTCTGACCACCACCTGCTCTCATTTAACTTATCTCTCTCTGCTACTCTGTCTCTACCTCCTAAGGCTACCATCACTCAACGTAACATTAAAGCTATTGACACCACTTCCCTATCCTCCCTACTCGACTCACTTCTCTCTCCTATACTGTCTCTCTCATGCCCTGAACAAGCCACTTCCCTATGCAATGCTTATCTTACTTCTGCTCTACCAACCACTAATCACCCTCGCAGATCAACACCTCAAACCCACCAAATGCACCCGATATCAGCAAAAATGCACATGTACTGCTGAGTGACAGTGGAGGAAGTTATGCTCTAAGGCAGATTTCCTCCATTTCAAACTTATGCTCTCATCCTTCAGTGCTGCCCTTTCCCTCGCTAACAGTCATACTTCAAGAACCTCATCTTCTCCCAGTCTTTGAACCCCTGGCGCCTCTTTGCACCCTCAACTCCCTCCTCTGCCCACCTCCACCTCATCTCCCCTCCTCACTCTCTGCTCTTGATTTTGCCACTTACTTCACTTCCAAAATTGACTCCATACATCAGGACTTGACATCCAACCAAACCATCAGCAACCAGCCACCTCCTTTCCCTTACCACCCCTCCCCATCCCTCTTACCAACTCTGACATCTTTTTCCCATGTATCTGGTGAGGAAGTCAAGGCCCTCATCCATTACCCCCCTCCACTCCACCTCCTTACTTTGACCCAATCCCCTCCAGCCTTAATTGCTAGCTCTCTCTTTCTGCCTGTTCCCATCTTGCCCACCTCCTCAGTCTCTCCCTCTCATCCGGCACTGTCCCCTCTGCCTTCAACCATGCACTCGCCTTCCCTATTCTTAAAAAACCTACCCTTGATCCACACACTCTCTCCAACTTTAGATCAATCTCTTTCCTCCCTTTTGCCTCCAAACCACCTTACTGCCTTTCTTTCCTCCCACTCACTGCTTGACCCATTCCAGTCTGGCTTCCAACCGCTTCACTCCACTGAAACTGCCCTCATGAAGGTCTGCAATAACCTCCTTTCTGCTAAATCCATGGGCCACTACACTGTGGTTATTCTCCTTGACCTCTCTGCTGCTTTTGACACTGTGGACCACCGGCATCCTTTTGCAAATCCTTCACTCCCTTGGTCTGCATGATACTGCCCTCTCCTGGCTATCCTCCTACCTCTCTGACAATTCCTTCTCTGTCTCCTCTCATGACTCGACTCCCCCCTTCCCCACTTCCACTATCTGTTGGTTTCCCCCAAGGTTCTGTTCTTGGTCCGCTTCTTTTTGCTCTCTATACGTCCTCTTTAGGTGAGCTCATTACCTCTTTTGACTTACAATATAATCTCTATGCTGATGATACTCAAATCTACCTTTCATCCCCTGACCTCTCCCCTGCTCTCCTCACTCGTGTTTTCAACTGTCTCTCTGCTATCTCTTCCTAGATGTCCCAGCGCTTTCTTAAACTTAACATGTCTAAGAATAAGTTGTTCCTCTTTCCGCCCTCTCGCACTACCTCACCTCCCACAATTTCATTATCTATTGATGGCACTACTATCTCCTCTAGCCCCCAAGTATACTTTCTTGGAGTAATCCTTGATTCCTCCCTCTCGTTTAAACCACACATTCATTACCTCTCTAAAACCTGTCATTTTCATCTCAAACATATTTCCAGGATCAGACCTTTCTCACCCAGGATACCACTAGGACCCTTATCCACTCACTGGTCATCTCCAGACTGGACTACTGAAATCTTCTCCCATCTGGCAACCCTGACAAATGCCTCTGTCCACTCCAATCTATCCTCAATACTGCTGCCCAGTTCATCTTCCTCACCAAATGTACTGCATGCACCTCCCCTCTCTTTACTGGCTTCCCTTCCCCTTCAGAATCCATTTCAAGCTTCTCACCTACAAAGCTTTCACCCACCTCTCTACCATTTACATCTCTGACCTTATCTCCCTTTATACTCCTGCCCATCCTCTTCGCTCCGCTAACACACGTCACCTCTCCTATCTACTGATTACCTCTGCCCACTCCTACCTCCAAGAATTTGCACGTGCTGCTCCCTTTCTCTGGAATTCTCTCCCTCTCTCCCTCAGACTCTCCACCTCGCTACAAAACTTCAAATGGCCTCTCAAGAGCCTCTTCACCAAATGCAGCTGTCTCTTATCCTAAGCCTTCTGTCCCACGCTCACTTTCAACCCTATCTGTGTCCCCCCTGTCTGTGTGCCCCTCCCCTTTAGAATGTAAGCTTTCTCAAATAGGGCCCACTTCCCTCACATGCTTTTCCATCTCTAACTTAACCTGTCTTCTTTTCAATACTCCCTTCAACAGCACCAAATCACCCAGTTTTCTGCCGCCCTGATATTTATTTCCGTGTCGTCTGCTGACACAGCTATGTTTATATACCCTGTACTTGTCCTATATTGTCATGAACTGTAAGTCAGTATTTTCTTGATTTGCTTATTTGTTTATGTACTCTGTAATTGGACGTCGCGGATCCCATGTGGCACCAAATAAATAAAGGATAATAATAATAATACAGGTACACACCAGTCCAATAATCGCTCCGTTGGATTGTAGTCTTTATCGGAACAGCAGATATAGGGGATAATTCCAAGTTGATCGCAGCAGGAAATTTTTTAGCAGTTGGGCAAAACCATGTGCACTGCATGGGAGGCAGATATAACATGTGCAGAGAGAGTTAGATTTGGGTGTGGTGAGTTCAATCTGCAATCTAAATTGCAGTATAAAAATAAAGCAGCCAGTATTTACCCTGCACAGAAACAATATAACCCACCCAAATCTAACTCTCTCTGCACATGTTATATCTGCCTCCCCTGCAGTGCACATGGTTTTGCCCAACTGCTAAAAAATTTCCTGCTGCGATCAACTTGGAATTACCCCCATTATCCAATAGTGTGTAACCTCTATAGGGGCCGATTCAGCATGGAATGCATCATAGATGTGTTCGCATGCTGAATTCTTCTGGAGTGTGCACACGTGCAGAGGCTGCATTACGCGTGTGCACATAGGCCCTCATTCCGAGTTGGTCGCTCGCTAGCTGCTTTTAGCAGCCGTGCAAACGCTAAGTCGCCACCCTCTGGTAGTGTATCTTAGCTTAGCAGAAGTGCGAACGAAAGGATCGCAGCGCTGCTACAAAAAAAGCTTGTGCAGTTTCAGAGTAGCTCCAGACCTTCTCCTAGCTTGCGATCACTTCAGACTATTTAGTTACTGTTTTGACATCACAAACACGCCTACGTTCGCCCATACACGCCTATGTTTTTCCAGCCACTCCTGCGTTTTTATCTGGCACGCCTGCATTTTTTCACACACTCCCCGAAAATGGTCAGTTACCACCCAGAAACATCCACTTTCTGTCAATCACTCTGCGGCCAGCAGTGCGACTGAAAAGCGTCGCTAGAGCTTGTGTAAAACTGCTTCGGCTTTTGTGAAAGTACGACGCGCGTGACCAGTGCGCCCCATACGCATGCGCAGAATTGCCGGGTTTTTTGCCTGATCGCTGCACTGCGAATGAAAGCAGCTAGCGATCAACTCGGAATGAGGGCCAAAGTAAGGTATGACAGCAACTCACATATGTGAACGCCTCTGCCTGATTGACAGGGAGAGGCATTCGCTGGGAGGGAAGGGGTGTCAACGCGTCATTTTTGGAGAGGCATTGCAGCATTGCAGGCGGACAATGCTGACGTGCCTGGACCATTTGTGGGGTAGGCCGCGGCATCCTGGGGTGTAGCCAGAACTTTGTAGGTACCATAGCAACATTTTGAAGGGGCCCCTGTCCCACTGCTTCTAGAGAGACAGCTCTCTGCTGCAGTTGTTTATTTTATGCCCCATAATAGTGCTCTAGTTTATTTATTAAACCATAGTAGTGCCTAAGTTAATCTTATGCCCCACAGTAGTGCCCTAGTTTATTTTATGAAGCATAGTAGTGACCTGGGTTAAGTTATGTTACTGTACATTGTACATATTATGCAACACAGTACACAGTTCATATTATGTCACACTATAGTGTCTGTACTCATATTGTGATAGATTACAGTGCCCCAGTGCACATTATATTCCCTTCCAGTTCATTTTATACCACATTACAATGAGCAGGTCCAGGGGCATACCTAGATATATTATAGGAGCCCAAGACAAAAGTTTGTAAGGGCCCCAATGTACCTCCCAATAGTGAAAAATGTATATAACACATGTAACTTTGACAGGGAAGGTGAGCCCCGCTCAGCTCTGGGCCCCATAGCAGCTGCACTGTCTGCACCTATAGTAGCTACACTCTTGGCGGCTGCTCCGTGACATAACATGAAGACGCTGCAAACCTAAACATGGTGGGTAGCGATTTTTCAAACAAATACAACCCATGCTGAATTAGGCCCATTATTCTCAATTTTTGCATAACATTTGCAATAGCCAAAATGGCATGCACTAGCAAAAAAATTGTGACATCATAAAAATGGGAATTGGCAAAGGCAAATCAAATATAACAAGTATGTTCTTAATATTTCCAAATCCTATTACCTATGCATTAGTATGTTCAGATGTGTAACTACCATTGGTGCAGCAGGTGAGAAGATCCAAATGCAATTTTTTCACCTGGGTCCACCACTCACAAATTCCGTCACTGAGTATGTTCTTTATATTTCCAAATCCTATTACTTTTGCAGTAATATATTACATTATGTAGCTGGAAGGCTTATTTCTGGCTGCGGTGTACTTCTTTTGGCTGGGTGATCTTGGTCAGAAAGAAATATAAACAAAAATAAAACGAAACTGGAGAATATTTAGAACTAAACTAAGCTGAGAGCTGAATAAATTAAACTAACTCTACAACATTAATTTGCCAAACAAACACAGCCTTCTAAACAAGTTGTGTCACTTCAATTAATAATAAAAAAAAGTAAATACTGACTGGAAACAAGTTATTGACATGACTGCATAATAGTATTGGTTAACACTATGTATTGCAGGGACTATGGGCCTAATTCAAGGTTGATTGCAAAATAAAAATGTTCCCCTAATAAGCAAAACCATGTGCACTGCAGGTGGGGCAGATGTAACATGTGCAGAGAGAGTTAGATTTGGGTGGGTTATATTGTTTATGTGCAGGGTAAATACTGGCTGCTTTATTTTTACACTGCAATTTAGATTTCAGTTTGAACTCATCCTACACAAATCTAACTCTCTCTGCACGTTACGTTACATCTGCCCCACCTGCAGTGCACATGGTTTTGCCCATTAGGGGAAAGTTTTATTTTGCAATCAACCTTGAATTAGGCCCAATATGTGGAAAGGCACTCAAGGCAGACAGTGTAAGTGGACTGTACCCAAAGCCTTGACGGTGTGGTATTTTAACCGTGTCACCTGCTTTTCGTTAGATGAGCCATCAGCTCCATCTCTACAGTACAAAGATGATTGCACGTTGAACTACACAATCAATCAGAATACACTGTTCAAACAGCGTCATGACTTGCACTATACAATTAGAGCACCAGAAGGGAGCTGTACACGTGTTGGTAAAAGAAACACACATTCCCATAGGACAAGCAGGGCTAAGTGGACCAGCAGTTAGTAGTTCAAAAGGGGTAGACAGGTGGAGCTTTGCACAGAGCCTGTGGCTGAGGCGACCAGCTGATATGACATTACATATAATATTCTCCATCAATCATGGATTCACAAATGCTGTAAACCTTTAAACTGTTTTTGTTACTACAAGTCTTAGCGTGTTCTGTTAACCTATGATGAACAGGGACTGCAGATATTTGTAATTCCTTAACAGCTTCAAGGTACAGGTTTATTTCCTTTGAGTTTGCATTACAGCAGTATAGGACCTGATTCTGAGGTGGGAGTAAGGTAAAGAAGAGCAGCCACGTGCGTTCCTGGGTGGTGACTGGGAAGTGGCCTGAAGTGTTTGCAAACAAGACCATTTCCTGGGTGAATTACGTAGATCCACAACCACAAACAAGGCTGCTTCTAGCCAATATTGCACCCAGTGCAATCAGAAAAAATGCAGGTACACAGGAAGCCGGGCAGTAGGGTGGGCCAATCAAACAGGTCTTCAGTGGCGGCAGCGGTGGGACAGCCAGCAGGGGTCGGGGGCTGGCTGGCCCCTAGAAACAGCCCTGACCACAACGGCCATGTTCACACTTATTTAAGATGGAATCACTGAGCAGCCCAAAGGGTGCCACAACTGTCAATGCTGCAAGCGATGGTGAGATGATAGTGAGAAAAGAAATAGTCAAATGATCGGGCGCCTATTAGTTACCAAAATACCTGCTGCTTTTCAAAGGGGTATACTCCACCTCCAAAATAGTGAAGGATAAAAATCTAACAAAATATTATGAAAAGAGCTGGTACACGGTATATAATTTTTTATACACTTTAATAAAATCAAATAAATAAATAATAAATGTATTTTACACAGAGGTATCCACCGGCCGGCAATACAATAACATACATTTATTTTAAAAGGCACTTAATTATCCCTTTAAAAACACTAATAATTAGTATATGAGACATCCAGCTATACTACTCCTAGAAAATTATACAGAAAAACAATGCAGATCGAGCCAGCTAATTAGTAAATTCAGCATGCAATAGCCAGTAAAAAGAATAAGCAATAAACATAGGTTAATCTTCCAATGAAGCTGCAGTTAGTAATGAGCTTAAGATGTTAGTAAGTACTTACAGCATAATCAGATAGGAGCAATATGATGGTAAAGTAGATCACTTGTTTTGGCAATCCTCCCGGCTACTGGTGCAATTTTCCTTTTTATGTGGCCATATCCATAGGAATGGAACAAGTTCACAAATACTGTCAGCTATGAACTACTTTCCTGAATGAGACCTGCTCTCAGCTGCTGTTGTCTCTGCAGCACTTACAAAGTTTATATGAGATGTCAATCTCCACAGTCTGCTGACCAATTATCACGCTCCTGCTGTATATACCTGTGCTCAAAGATAATTGTGCTGGCTCCAAAGCGCTCCCGTCTCTCCTATGTGAGCACCGGTATGAATGCTGGTAGCGGCTCTGTCTCCTGTATGAAGCTGCTCTAGCTGATCTCGTGCAGCTGACCTCTGCTGTTGTGCAAATGATGACGTGTTTCCCCGCCTCACTGACCATCGGCGGCTTCCTTAGATCTTTGGAGCCAGCACAATTATCTTTGAGCACAGGTAAATGTGCATTGTATTTCAGAGAGGCATGGATGGGTCAGCATTAGCAGGGATTGCTGACTCCAGAGTGCCATTGGAGAAGTTAGGGGTGTCTCCAGGTAAGCTGGCTCTCAGATGCTGTAGGAGCCATTATCATGTGGCCCTACACTGGGCTATTAGACCCAGACATATTTGTCATTATTTATGGGGTGTGTTTGGGGTGCGATTTTCCTTGTGTTTATTAACACTTATGTTTTTCCGTCACATTGTATATATTTTTGTATTATTTTAATCACACCTCACTTACATAGCACTTATGTGCTTCTTATTAACCCTTACTAATTTTCACCTGTGTGCTGCCCTGGGGTCCCGCACCCCGGACCCACACCTAGTATTAGGGACCCCCAGTGACAGAGATGCCCTGCCGTTCGGCCTGGGGGCTTAATCCACTATCTCCACATGTATACGCAACTAAGATCTCTGTATTATCTGATTATTATGTAGTGTTATTTCTCACTCAGTGTGCATTAGGGATAGTTATGTTTTTTTTCTTAGCCAGAATTACCCCTCCCCTTTAGCACCTGAGTGACATCACAATCTGATTGAGCAGCTTACCAATAAATGTGCATTCTGTTTGAACAGAAGGTCAGGCAAATGAAGGGAGATACTATTGTGGGACTTTAGATACTAATATTTTAATGTTCACATGACATGTTAATCTATTCCTTCAAGATGTGAGAAAAATAGGAGACCCTGACCCTACACCAAAGACCTCCGCACCCCCACCAAAAGAATATGGTATTGACAAGCAGAATCTTAGTTAATTCACATTTACACAGAAAGCAAAAGAAAGAAGGGGTGCTGTGTGACAGCAGAAACAAGGCTAAATACCATATCTTTTTACATCTCCCTGCAAACAGATTCATGTATGTGAGGTTGTTCATTTTTGACCCTTTTTATTTCAAGAAAATTATTTGCATCCGACTACTGTATCTTTGCATGTCATTCTTATTGTTTTTGTGTATAATTCAAGCATTGTACAGTATCTTTCTCATATTAAACTTCATTTAATAAGATTGATCTCTGTGATTCTCATTGGATCCATTTTGCTTGTGGTTTTGGATAATCCATGCTACATATGTGTAATACAGGTTATTGTTTGGGGGGGAAAACTAGGACTTAATTGTCATTGTAGGGAGAACTTAATGCTTTCTATTTGGAGTCTGTAACTCCTGAATCAATCTTAGTGGTAGTAGATATATTTGGAAAAATAATATTTAGTGGAAGAGATACTGGGGAGTGTAATCATTTCTGTAAACAGACCAGGCGGTTGTATTTTGAAACATCCTGAGTCAGACTCATGTCAGGCAGGCCCAAGTGAGTGGTGAATATGACAAAGCTACGGATATCTTGGAACCAGGTCCTTCACATGCTACAATTATGGTGGCCAATCCCGGGATCAGGATCGGCGGGATCCCGGGATTTAGGCCCAAAAATGGCCGGGATTCAATCCCGGGATTGGAAACTCCAATCCTGGGGATTGAGGGATCAGCGTTGAGCGTCCACAGGATGCTCAAACGCTGCCCGGCTTCCTGCTTCCGGGTCCCCAGCGCAGCGTGAGAGGTCACGCTGCGCTGTTAGCTGCTGCTGGGAGCCGCCAGCAGCGTTCAAAGGATGTTCCCCTTCCACGCGCCCCCGGTATATGGTGAGTTATATGTGCGGGGCGGGCGGGGCGGGATGGGGCAAGGGGGCGGCCACCTAGGTAAAAGCCAATCCCAGGTATCCCGGGAATCCCGGGATTGGCCATTTTTCAATACCGATACCCGGGATTGAAAAAAATGGCCCGGGATTGGCTTCCCTAGCTACAATAGCTAACGCCATCTAAAGAGGCCAAGATTGACACAAAAATCTATAGGAACTGCTGTGCTGTGAGATTGCAACAGATAACTCAATATCTGCTGCTGACCATAATAATACATAAGGGTTTTGTAAGTAGCACAAATGCCATTTTTTGATGTCATTCTGCAATCTTGACCATAGTCTTATATGCCCCCATATACAATACTTTATGGATGATTTTCAATCTATAACATACCACAGTCCTGATTTTTATGAGATAGTCTAGTTTGAAAGCTCTGACCCACTGTTCTAAGAAGGTCAACAGGTCTGAAGATGCACATAATGGTCAAGCAAGCAACAGTCCTAGTGTGCTGTGTCCACACCCCCTGCACCAATATTCAGCACTCCATAGCTGTAGGTCTGCTACTTGGAGGTATATTCTCCTCTGTACACCTGCAGCTTCCACAGATATATTTGTGCTTTAACTATA
This sequence comes from Pseudophryne corroboree, assembly GCF_028390025.1. Taxonomy (NCBI): domain Eukaryota; kingdom Metazoa; phylum Chordata; class Amphibia; order Anura; family Myobatrachidae; genus Pseudophryne; species Pseudophryne corroboree. The sequence continues at coordinate 617,577,517 of NC_086449.1, forward strand.
AAGAGGTATGTGAATCTATAGGGTGGAATATCAGTTATATAAGGAGATGGGTGACTATATAATAATATATCTTGCTTTATACTCGCTTGTGAAGTAATATGGGGGCATTGGAGGTGCCAATCTGTGAGCATTAAATATTTATAATTAACATAGACGCATAGAATATAATCTCAGATAAGAACCACTTGGCCCATCTAGCGTAACAGAACACCATTTTGGACTCATAATGTTCATTGCAGATACCCAGTTTCAATAGGCTATTTATTCTAATTCCCTTTTTTAAATAATAAAAAATAACATAAACCACTTTCACCTAATCACATAAGAAAATACTGTATAAAGAATAATATTATTAATAATAATAATAATATTTATTATATTTGTTGGTTGCTGTACATATTTTTCTGAACAAATACAAATATTTTTTAGTTATTAATTTCAGCAACTTGAGTGAGCAAGAATAAGCCTTGTTTTGCTTTCTTATCCAATCATAAAGTAACACTGGACTATGAAAATGCCCTGTGAAAAGATGCTTCCACAAGCCACTGAGGAAGCACATGGTGAGAAATATGGATTCTACAGAATGCAGGTGTTATGTGTCTTCTTGCTCTTACTCACAGTTCCTGATTTATGATTTCTGTCTTCTGTTCAACACCAGTTGACAAAAGGGCTGCAGGCGTAGATCTTAGGACCAGCTGCTTCTCCCATGGGCAACTTTACGTGGTTTGCTCATGAGTTAGTAAACCCAGGCAAATTTTTGTGTTACTCCCTGAAAGAAAAACTGAAAATCTTGTTTACAAAGAAATGTTGTGCTCAATGTGTACAATATAAAATATACATCACAATATTAGAAGGCACTACTGTCTTCGTAAAATTAGTCCTGCTGAGCAATAACAGACATCCATGCAAGCGAAACCGCAGGCAAACGCTAGTTATTATTTTTATTACATTTTATTTATAGGGTACCACAAGTGGTCTGCAGCACCGTACATCTGGCAAAAGTACTAGGACAGTAAAGGGTACACAGTACAGAACATTACACTACAGTAAGCAAAGTATAAACAGAACACAAGTAACAATTAGCATTACAATTTTCAGAACACATTACAGATGGGAAGCAAGCTGAAAAAGGTAGTAATGAGCAAAGGATGAATGCTGTCTCCAATAGTGACAGCACGAGTAGAGCCACTGGAAGATACAGATGGCTATGAGCGAGAAGAATTTCGGGCTCAATGGCCACTGAGTAGGTGAAGACTGTCAATGAATTGCTAGAGAAGAGGGCTGTGAGAACAGGAGAGAGCAGGACCTTGCTCCTTGGAGTTTACAATCTAGGATACAGGGGAGACAGACAGATTACATGAGGTGTGAGCATGTGGATGGACACCCATGAGTGGGAATAGCCTCTGCTAGCCGGCATTCCGGTTGTCAGGCTTGTCAGTGACCGGGATTCCGGCATTGGGATCTTGACCGCCGGGATCCCGATGCCGGCAAATCAATTACATCCTGTTCAATATAGAGTTTCCAGGTTATGCAGACAGTAGGAGGTATTGTGGACATTTAGTGAACTCACTTTTGTGGCTTTAACACAGTCAGTCTGTAGTAGTGTTTTGTAATATGTTTCCCTTTGGTTTAACCTCGGTATAATGCAAATATTGATTTTAAATGCTCATAACACTTTAGAACTAAACACTTAAGATGTCCATAATCTACAACACACACACACACACACACACACACACACACACACACACACACTGATAATATTGTAAAGAGGATTCCCTATGTAATTTAGTTTACTCTTTTTAGTGTAAAATAACTCTTTATACACTACAGTATATAAAGACTATAGGAAATCCTTATCTTTGTTTTTTTATGCAAGTAATGTATATTAAAATTTTTGCATATGGACAAAGAATATATCTGTGTATCAAGACAAATAATGGAATAACAAAAATACATACTAATACACATGTGTATAAATGAACACTTAATAGCATACACAACATGAGATTAAGCACTGTGTAACAAACAAGAGTACACAGAATATCCAATTTAAGGTGAAATATATACTTTTGAATAAGGAACGAGAAGGAAAGAAAATAAGAAAATGACCAAGAAAGAAATGGAAAGTGACAAAGAGAAGCGAGCAAACATAGGAAGGGATGGTGTTGAAGCTCCACCGGGGTTCCCAGGAAGTAGCTGGTTAAGCTCAAGCAACTTGTTCGACAGGGAGGTCTAAGGTGTACCAACAAGGTGTTTGTATCTGTCAGATTTCTCAGAATTCCAGCCATGGAAACCAGATGAATGAATAATTCTTAAATTTATCAGGAGTGGACATTTTGATATCATCCATTGATCTATACATTTCTAATCTGTGGAACCAGTCAGTAACGGTCGGTGGGGAAGTAGATTTCCAGCGCACAGTTATAACAGCCTTAGCTGCACTGCTAAAATATTTCAACAGTGATTTTTTTTCTATGTATAATACATTCCTTGTGCTTAACCATAGATTAGTTATTTTATTCCTCTTGCACTACCAACCTTCCTATTGAGGGGTCTATTCATGAAGCAATAAAAAGAGTGGAGAAGTGAGCCTGTGGAGAAGTTGCCCAATGGCAACCAATCAGCTACTCCGTACAATTGTATAGTATGCAAATTAGAAATGTTACTTCAATGCTGATTGGTTGTCATGGGCAACTTCTCCACTGGCTCACCGCTCCACACTTTTCACTGCTTCATGAATAAACTATCTGGCATTATCTCCATTCGCCCAGCCAAAGACAGATGCAACATACAGTAAATAAAACTCAAAGTCAGATAGCTGATTCCTCCCACAATTCTCTTTGGGTTTGTATGGTTTCTCAATGTCAGTTTTTTGACTCACAAGACAATAATGTGATCTCCTTTGTGCCCAAAGATTGTGGGTCTTTGATGGCTACATTACTTCCTGTGCTGACAAGTTTATTGAGATTATTCTGGGTTTTTCTTCTTTACTACTTGTTAATTAGTGGATCTGAATGATGTGAATCAGGTAGGAAATAACAATGTTCAAGGGATGACCTATTTTTGTTTTATTTTTTTTTAAATGGGCACAGACACCTAAATATGAAAAGGCGTTGTCTGCGTCAGTATATTCTTTGTTTAGTTAAGAAATTGTACATAATCTGCCAGGTACAGTACTTTATCTTTTAGTCAGTCAGCTATTAGTCACACATAAATATTTCACTGCTGTTTAAGCTTACTGTAAGCCTATAATGAGCACCAGGTAAAATATATGTATACAATAATTGTAAATCTCATTGCATCAGATGTTATCTCTTGATTCGAACAAGCCAGCCTTCATGATCGCATATGACTATTTTTCACTGAAAGCTTATTTAATGCTGCCTTTATAACCAGCTCTGCTTACAGATTAATAGGCTAAATTATCAAAGGGTAAAAATGTAAGGTTGGTGATAACAGACCTAAGTAAGTAAAACATGTTTTTTTCTTTAAATAAAATATGTTCTAATGTGTAGAGGTTTTACTTTTTTTCAATTTCTTACAGTAGTCTTTTTTTTACATTTTTTGATATTCTTTCAACGTGTTTTGACGATGTGTTTTCCTCAGGGCGAGGAAGACACATCCTGAGGAAGACACATCATCGAAACGCTATTGTAGAGAGGGTGTTGTACCTGTTGTTTAACTCTATTGGAGACTTGATACTTACCATCTTTGAGTCCAGACGCCCCTCATCAGGTCAGGTGTTTGAGGAATTTTTGTTAACATCTTTGCCTTGACACCGGGTTGTAATAATAGAGTATAGATCACCAAAATAGTTTTAGGGGTATATGCAATTGCGGTCGAATTCCCGAAATTGTCGAATTTCGGGTCATTTTCGCCAAAAAAAAAAAATCGTCAATGCAATTCAGTGCTTTCCGTCAAAAAAACGGACTTTCAAAATTCGACATTTTGAAATTCGACTTTTTGCAAATTCGACTTTTCTGCAATGATACAAGTGCTGCAATTCGACAAAAGCATATTCAATTCAAGTTTGGAAATTCGACAGCAGTGCTTTTAGACAGTAAATTCGTCATTTTCAATCCGCCACACTTTGGAGGGTGAAAACAATGAAAAAAAATTTAAACATGTTTTTTTTGGTGTTTTTTTTTTGGGGAATAGCATATCTATTTATATTAGAAGGGATTAGGTACTTTTTTTTTTTTTTTTTTTTTGGAGGCACAAGTATTATTTATATATTTTTTAAAATATTATTATTATTATTTTTATTTTATTTTTTTAGTGCTGGAACGGGAAAATTAAAAAAAAAATGGCGTGGGGTCCCCCCTCCAAAGCATAACCAGCCTCGGGCTCTTCGAGCTGGTCCTGGTTCTAAAAATGCGGGGAAAAATTGGGCAGGGATCCCCCGTATTTTTAAAACCAGCACCGGGCTCTGCGCCTGATGCTGGTGCAAAAAATACGGGGGACAAAAAGAGTAGGGGTCCCCCGTATTTTATACACCAGCATCGGGCTCCACTAGCTGGACAGATAATGCCACAGCCGGGGGTCACTTTTATGCAGTGCCCTGCGGCCGTGGCATTAAATATCCAACTAGTCACCCCTGGCCGGGGTACCCTGGGGGAGTGGGGACCCCTTCAATCAAGGGGTCCCCCCCCCCAGCCACCCAAGGGCCAGGGGTGAAGCCCGAGGCTGTCCCCCCCATCCAAAGGCTGCGGATGGGAGGCTGATAGCCTTGAGTAAAATGACAAGAATATTGTTTTTTCCAGCAGTACTACAAGTCCCAGCAAGCCTCCCCCGCAAGCTGGTACTTGGAGAACCACAAGTACCAGCATGCGGGAGAAAAACGGGCCCGCTGGTACCTGTAGTTCTACTGGGGAAAAAAATACCCAAATAAAAACAGGACACAGACACCGTGACAGTAAAACTTTATTACACACTGCCGACACACACATACTTACCTATGTTGACACGCCGACTGCCACGGTCTCCGACGATCCGAGGGTACCTGTGAAAACAATTATACTCACCTTCCAGCGTCCAGAGGTACATCCACGTCCAGAGATACATCCACGTACTTGGCAAAAAAAGAAACCGGACACACGTTCCATACCGGACTGAAAGGGGTCCCATGCTGACACATGAGACCCCTTACCCCGAATGCCGGGACACCACGTGACTCCTGTCACTGAAGTCCCTTCAGCCAATCAGGAAGCGCTACTTCCGTGGCGCTCACCTGATTGGCTGTGCGCTGTCTGTGCTGTGACAGCGCATCGCACAGCTCCGTCCATTATATTCAATGGTGGGAACTTAGCGGCTAGTGGTGAGGTCACCCGCCGGTCAGCGGCTGACCGCGGGTAACCCCACCGCTGACGGCAAAGTTCCCACCATTGAAACTAATGGAGCGGCTTTGCGATGCGCTGTCTGACAGCTCAGACAGCGCACAGCCAATCAGGTGAGCGCCACGGAAGTAGCGGTTCCCGATTGGCTGAAGGGACTTCAGTGACAGGAGTCACGTGATGTCCCGGCATTCGTGGAAAGGGGTCTCATGTGAAAGCATGGGACCCCTTTCAGTCCGGCATGGAACGGGTGTTCGTTTTCTTTTTTTAACAAGTTCGTGGATTATCTCTGGACGTGGATGTACCTCTGGACGCTGGAAGGTGAGTATAATTGTTTTCACAGGTACCCTCGGATCGTCGGAGACCGTGGCAGTCGGCGTGTCAACATAGGTAAGTATGTGTGTGTCGGCAGTGTGTAATAAAGTTTTACTTTTCACGGTGTGTGTGTCCTGTTTTTATTTGGGTATTTTTTTTCCAGTAGAACTACAGGTACCAGCGGGCCCGGTTTTCTCCCGCATGCTGGTACTTGTGGTTCGCCAAGTACCAGCTTGCGGGGGAGGCTTGCTGGGACTTGTAGTACTGCTGGAAAAAACAATATTCTTGTCATTTTACTCAAGGCTATCAGCCTCCCATCCGCAGCCTTTGGATGGGGGGGACAGCCTCGGGCTTCACCCCTGGCCCTTGGGTGGCTGGGGGGGGGACCCCTTGATTGAAGGGGTCCCCACTCCCCCAGGGTACCCCGGCCAGGGGTGACTAGTTGGATATTTAATGCCACGGCCGCAGGGCGCTGTATAAAAGTGACCCCCGGCTGTGGCATTATCTGTCCAGCTAGTGGAGCCCGATGCTGGTGTATAAAATACGGGGGACCCCTACTCTTTTTGTCCCCCGTATTTTTTGCACCAGCATCAGGTGCAGAGCCCGGTGCTGGTTTTAAAAATACGGGGGATCCCCTGTCAATTTTTACCCCGCATTTTTAGAACCAGGACCAGCTCGAAGAGCCCGAGGCTGGTTATGCTTTGGAGGGGGGACCCCACGCCATTTTTTTCCGGGTTTTTCCCGTTTTTTTTTAATTCGCGGCAAAATCCGGCAAATCGGCCGTTTTTCGCCCGCGGGACTGTCGAATCCGTTTTTCATTGAATATGGTGAATTCCGGCAGCCACCTGCCGGAATTCACCTGTCGAATTGTGTCGAATTAAAAAACGGCGATAATTTGCCGCGATTCGCCGTGAATTGCATATACCCCTTAATCTTTTTTTAAGAAAATTTTGTGTATAATAAAATAAGTTGTTTGGAAACCTGACAGTGATTGGGATTATTCCCATTATTCACATGCGAGTTTGGCAAAGTGATTCTTTGAAGAACCTCTGCATAGGAAGAGAAATCTTGATGTGTAGGTCACAGCCAATTATGCTATAAATTCGGTACGCCACCCAATTTTTTATATCTAATAGCACAGTCTGAGAAACCTGTAGAAGAGGGAGTGGTCCATAGAGAACTTCTATTGTGGTGGACCTTAAAGAAACCTTTGTGTGGATCCGACTTCACTTAGGTGTAACTACGGTAAACTAATCTATTGAACCTATTAGTGGTGAAGGAGAAGTCCCTTGTAAATCACTGTCTTCTACCCTGCTGTATTCCGAACATACTAAACTATATGGTGCTTTTATTCTTCTTTTTTCTACATTACATTGAGGATATCCTCTTTTGGAATGTTTATGGACATGTGGTACTCTTAGTGAAGTTTGAGAAGTTCTTCATATCTTTTAAAAGCTTCTGGAATAAGTACTTTATTCTAAATGAAGTAATGTATATATAAACTTTGTCTATAGTGAGGGTGAAATCATTTAACTGTGTCCCTATTACTTACCATTGTCTCATTTTTGTATGTTGGGTGAACATACCACGTAGTTAATAGTTTGCAGCTCCTAGTGTGCACAGTAACAGACCCCCACTTTGTATTCATAATTCTGGGACATTATTTTCATTGAAGCATTATTTTCATCAGGTGTGGGATGGCAGTTTTAGGGTATTATTTTTATTGAGGCATTGGGGGATTATCAAACTGGGGGGGCAGTTTTGATGCATTATTTTCACTCAGAGTTTGGAGGGTTCTGGTCTGTGGGGGCACATTTAGGGCATTATTTTCATTGAGGCATTGAGAGATTATCAGATCTAGGGGGGCAGTTTGGGGGCATTATTTCCATTCAGAGATTGGGGGGGTTATCAGGTCTGTTGGGGCTCACATTTTGGGCTTTACTTTCATTGACGAATTGAGGAGTTGTGAGGTCAGGTCAGTTGGGGCTTATACAGTATAGTGTTTTTAATTTATTTGAATTAAGTAAATAGTTAATACAGCTACTTCCATAGCGGCTCTTCCATGGTGTAATGTGTATAAGTGGCTCAACCCTAGTATATCATGTACAAGGGGCTCTACTGTGTTGCGTAACATGTATAAGGGGCTCTACTGTGTGGCATAATGTGTATAAGGGGTACTACTCTGTAGTGTAATGTGAATTTCGGACACAGCTGTGCAGTGTAATGTGAATTGGTACTATTCTGTGGCAATGCACCTTCCCAATGAAGCCATTATTTATTTTTAACCAGTTATTTATATAGCACACACATATTCCGCAGCACTTTACAGCGAATATTTCGCCATTCACAGCAGTACCTGCCCCATGGAAGCTTACAATCTATATTCCTTACCACACACGCACACATCAGGGTTATTTTTTGTTGGGAGCCAATTAACCTACCAGTATATGTTTGTATTATGTGAGGAAACCAGAATACCCGGAGGAAACCAGAGTACCTGGAGGAAATGCACGTATGTACAGGGAGAATATACAAAGTCCACACAGTTAGGGTCATGGTGGGAACTGAACCCATGACCTCAGTGCTGTGAGGCAGTAATGCTAAACATTACACCATCTGTACTGCCATGCCCCTATATTGTTGTTGCAAGCCTTTGGCATACACTGATCCTATTTTAAACATGGGGGGCACACAAATTAAATTTTCGCCCTGAGCGCCACATGGTCTAGATCCATCCCTGTCACCAATTTAGGATTTTTAAATATTGTTTCATTTCAATTGTAACATCATACATCCCAAAATTAAAGATTGGGGAGTAGGGACCTCCTGCATGGCCTCGGCAAAAGGGGTGTAGCTTCACAGGATCAGAAGCCACGCCTCCCATTTTCATCACTGAGGGGGTATGTCCAGTGCTCTGTGAGCTGCTAGCATACTCCCAGTCACTCTGTCTCCCGTGAGTAGACGCTGTGCACACGCGCACAGCGTCTTTTCACTGCTGCTCTGCCAAGCGAGTTACTTGAGCCTCCCAACTCCCCCCACCCCCACCATGGTACACACTGTGGCCTGTGGGTGGGACTGCAGAACAAAAATATGTACATTTGGGAGGTAGCTAACATGCTACCACATGTTGGCTAGGCCCCCAATTCAGTACAGGGGAGAGGGGCGCCAAAACATACCTTTGCTCGGGGCACTATGGCGCCTAGCTACACCTCTGCCAGTAACACATGGATCATATATACTGTATATACTGTATATCAAAATGAGGTTGTTTGTGGAACACATGTATGTTTGTGGAACACGTACAAAGCCCTCACACACTTCTCTCCCATTTACATCTCTGACCTTATCTCCCTTTACACTTCCACCCGTCCTCTTCGCTCTGCTAATGGCCCTCATTCCGAGTTGATCGCTCGCTGCCGATTTTCGCAGCGCAGCAATCAGGTTGAAAAATTGCATTTCTGCACATGCGCATGGTACGCAGCGCGCATGCGCTAAGTACTTTCACACAAAACTTTGTAGTTTTACACAAGCTCGAGCAATGCTTTTCAGTCGCTCGAGTGTTCGTTGTTTGATTGACAGGAAATGGGTGTTTCTGGGCGGCAACTCAGCGTTTTCAGGGAGTGTGCTAAAAAACGCAGGCATGCCAGGTAAAAACGCAGGAGTGCTGGAGAAACGGGAGAGTGGCTGGCCAAACGCAGGGCGTGTTTATGACGTCAAACTAGGAACTAAACAGACTGCAGTCATCGCAAGCTAGGAGTAAGTCTTGAGCCATTCTGAAACTGCATGAAATTTTTTAGTTGCAGAACTGCTAACCTTTCGATCGCACTTCTGCTAAGCTAAGATACACTCCCTGAGGGCGGCGGCCTAGCGTTTGCATTGCTGCTAAAAGCAGCTAGCGAGCGAACAACTCGGAATGAGGGCCAATGTCTTCTGATTACCTCTCCCACTCCTATCTCCAAGATTTTTCACGTGCTGTTCCCTTACTTTGGAATTTTCTACCTCTCCCCCTCAGACTCTCTACCTCTCTACAGAACTTCAAACGGGCTCTTAAGTTAAGACCCACTTCTTTACCAAACCCAGCCAAATCCTAACCCTCTGTTCCACGCTTGGTCTACCCCATCTGTGTCACCCCTTTTTGTCTGCCCCTTCCGTTTAGAATGTAAGCTGTCACGATAGGGCCCTTCTCTTTCTTTAATAATCCTCAACTGCCCCAAATCCTGTGATTTTCGGCCACCCTGATACTTATCTCGGTGTCATCTGCTGATTTAGCTATGTTTAGTTACCCTGTACTTGACCTATACTGTCTTCAACTGTAAGTTGCTGTTTTCCTGTTTTGATTATTTGCTTATGCACTCTGTAATTTGGCGCTGCGGAACCCTTGTGGCGCCATATAAATAAAGGACAATAATAATAATGTGGGGGTGCAGACCTCTAGGCAAGTTGCTGCCATTTTAACCTATATTATGCTATTTAAATTTTAACATAAAAAAATTCACGTGTTTGCAGCATTTGATTATTACCCATTGCCCCCTTTATCCCTGTCTTAGATTGTTTATACTGATAATCTACAGGCCGAGATTTAATTTTTGTTTTAGAACATGTTTTCTAAACTATTTAATTCCAAATTCCTGGCAAGATAAGAATTTCAATTTTAAGTACAATAACTGGAAAGCTAATTCAGTGTAAAGCATTGTGTAAAATTGTTACCATATGTCACTAAATAAACAACTCTCTGTAAAAGTTTCAAAGCAGAAAATGGGTTCAAGTTTATAAATGCATTAAGTAGATCTTAAATAGCTTTGCTGCATAGAATTGTGCAATCATCCAATTTACTCACTAGCGCTATTATATTATTTTACCCTTCACATACTATGTGACGTAGTCTTGCAGGTTTCGTTATGTATTTGCAAATAGCCCTTTACCATTGTACAATTATTGACATTTATACACTTCATTAAAGCAGCTCCTGAAACAGCTGGCACAAAACCATCTTTAAAAGCATTAAGTCTTTAGCAGTCATGCCTGATCTGCAGCTGAAACAGGATAGACACATGAACCTGCCCTGCCACTGAGTGACTGAGATAAGTATTTAATGGCTGCTAAAATGCAGAAACAAAAAGGGCAATAAACTCATTTGATATTTGAGGCATTTTAGCAGCCTAGTATATAAGTGCCAACCGGCCCTGTATGCCACCTATATATGGAACCGACCACCTCCCTGAGTGCATAAATCTCCACCCATTGGGATGGATGGATGAGTCCACCATCTCTGGATGCTACTGCATCATTACGACATACCTCCCAACATGACCCTCTCCAGGAGGGACAGAATGCTCTGCTTCGGGACTTCCCTTCTAATTTATGATTGCCATCACCTGTGCTGAAACACCTTTCTTATCCATTAACCTGTTTAAAACAGGTGCCAGCAATTATAAATTAAGAGAAAAGTCCAGAAGCCGAGAATTTTGTCCCTCCTGGAGACGGTCATGTTGGGAGGTATGTTACAAGTGTCCTTAAGATGCTCAAAGCAGCTGTACATCCTGCAGGATGCATGGTCAGAATGTCCAAAGAACATGCCGGCTGGCACTGCAGTAGTGAAATTAGCCAGATGCACTCTGCTCTGTGTGATGGCACTGGCCACACCACCCACTTTATGGCTTTGCAAAAAGACACATCTGCCCCGTCAAAGATACTCGATATAAATTTTCTGTTAGTGTTTTGAGGAAGGATTCCAGTGATAGCAAGCTGTGAGCAAGTCAGAGGATTCAGCACAAGGACTGAGAATTCTTTAGTTAGACTTAACAGCAATAAGACTGAGACGCAGCTGGCAGTCAAAGAGTGAACCAAGACTTTGAGCCAAGTCCTTATGGTGCAATGCAGTTCAAGTGCACAACACAATAAAGTTATCATGATGCCTAACCAGGCTCGGTACACAGATGAATCACGCTGAGAGCAGGCAGAAGCGGGTAGTTCAGAGATGTTGGTTTGGTACATAGTTGAGAAATACTTGGAGCAAGCAGAAAGAGGTAGTTCAAACAAGGTTGGTATACAAATGAGCAGTCAGGAAGCAGACATAAATGGGTAGTCAGATGAGCCAACAGCACTAGCCAACACCTAGTCATCTTCTGATTGACTTGCCCTTGATTTATAGCATCAGTCGACACATCAACACAGAGATACAATCTGCAGTGTGAGTGACAATTGATAAAAGGATGCAATGCTGCATAAAAGAAGGACTTGCATAAATAAAATGCATTAAAATTGAGATTGACAAAGGTCACCTAGTTTAAACTAGCAGAGGTCTCTAAATACAGTGCCTTGCTAAAGTATTCACTCCCCTTTGCATTTTTCATGTTTTGTTGCCTCACAACCTGGAATTAAAATGGATTGTTTGCATCATTTCATTCACAGAACATGCCTACAACATTGAAGTTTTTTTTTTTTGTGAAGCAAACAACAAATAGGACAAAATAACAGAAAACTTCAGCGTGCATTCACCCCCCTAAAGTCAGTAAATTGTAGAGCCACCTTTTGCAGCATGTCGCTTTGGAGAAGTCTCTATCATCTTGCCACTGGGATTTTTGCCCATTCCTCAAGGCAAAACTGCTCCAGCTCCTTCATGTTGGATTGTTTCCGCTTGTGAACAGCAATCTTCAAGTCTGACCAGAGATTCTCAATTGGATTGAGATCTGGGCTTTGACTAGGCCATTCCAACACATTTAAAGGTTTCCCCTTAAAACACTCTAGTGCTGCTTTAGCAGTATGCTTCGGGTCACTGTCCTGCTGGAAGATGAACCTCCGTCCCAGTCTCAAGTATATACCTGTAGGTTTTTCTCAAGTATATACCTGTATTTAGTAGAGATGAGCGGGTTCGGTTTCTCTGAATCCGAACCCGCCAGAACTTCATGTTTTTTTTCACGGGTCCGAGCGACTCGGATCTTCCCGCCTTGCTCGGTTAACCCGAGCGCGCCCGAACGTCATCATGACGCTGTCGGATTCTCGCGAGGCTCGGATTCTATCGCGAGACTCGGATTCTATATAAGGAGCCGCGCGTCGCCGCCATTTTCACACGTGCATTGAGATTGATAGGGAGAGGACGTGGCTGGCGTCCTCTCCGTTTAGAATTAGAATAGATTAGAGAGACACTTGATTTACTAATTTTGGGGAGCATTAGGAGTACTCAGTAGTGTACAGTGCAGAGTTTTGCTGATAGTGACCAGTGACCACCACTTTTATTTATAATCCGTTCTCTGCCTGAAAAAAGCGATACACAGCACACAGTGACTCAGTCACATACCATATCTGTGTGCACTGCTCAGGCTCAGGCCAGTGTGCTGCATCATCTATTATCTATATATAATATTATATATATCTGTCTGACTGCTCAGCTCACACAGCTTATAATTGTGGGGGAGACTGGGGAGCACTACTGCAGTGCCAGTTATAGGTTATAGCAGGAGCCAGGAGTACATAATATAATCCGTTCTCTGCCTGAAAAAAGCGATACACAGCACACAGTGACTCAGTCACATACCATATCTGTGTGCACTGCTCAGGCTCAGGCCAGTGTGCTGCATCATCTATTATCTATATATAATATTATATATATCTGTCTGACTGCTCAGCTCACACAGCTTATAATTGTGGGGGAGACTGGGGAGCACTACTGCAGTGCCAGTTATAGGTTATAGCAGGAGCCAGGAGTACATAATATATTATATAGTGAGTGACCACCAGACACACAGTGCAGTTTATTTAATATATCCGTTCTCTGCCTGAAAAAAGCGATACACACAGTGACTCAGTCAGTCACATACCATATCTGTGTGCACTGCTCAGGCTCAGGCCAGTGTGCTGCATCATCTATATATATTATATATCTGTCTGACTGCTCAGCTCACACAGCTTATAATTGTGGGGGAGACTGGGGAGCACTACTGCAGTGCCAGTTATAGGTTATAGCAGGAGCCAGGAGTACATAATATTATATTAAAATTAAACAGTGCACACTTTTGCTGCAGGAGTGCCACTGCCAGTGTGACTAGTGACCAGTGACCTGACCACCAGTATATAATATTAGTAGTATACTATCTCTTTATCAACCAGTCTATATTAGCAGCAGACACAGTACAGTGCGGTAGTTCACGGCTGTGGCTACCTCTGTGTCGGCACTCGGCAGCCCGTCCATAATTGTATATACCACCTAACCGTGGTTTTTTTTTCTTTCTTTATACATACATACTAGTTACGAGTATACTATCTCTTTATCAACCAGTCTATATATTAGCAGCAGACACAGTACAGTGCGGTAGTTCACGGCTGTGGCTACCTCTGTGTCGGCACTCGGCAGCCCGTCCATAATTGTATATACCACCTAACCGTGGTTTTTTTTTCTTTCTTTATACATACATACTAGTTACGAGTATACTATCTCTTTATCAACCAGTCTATATATTTGCAGCAGACACAGTACAGTGCGGTAGTTCACGGCTGTGGCTACCTCTGTGTCGGCACTCGGCAGCCCGTCCATAATTGTATATACCACCTAACCGTGGTTTTTTTTTCATTCTTTATACATACATACTAGTTACGAGTATACTATCTCTTTATCAACCAGTCTATATATTTGCAGCAGACACAGTACAGTGCGGTAGTTCACGGCTGTGGCTACCTCTGTGTCGGCACTCGGCAGCCCGTCCATAATTGTATATACCACCTAACCGTGGTTTTTTTTTCATTCTTTATACATACATACTAGTTACGAGTATACTATCTCTTTATCAACCAGTCTATATTAGCAGCAGACACAGTACAGTGCGGTAGTTCACGGCTGTGGCTACCTCTGTGTCGGCACTCGGCAGCCCGTCCATAATTGTATATACCACCTAACCGTGGTTTTTTTTTTCTTTCTTAATACATACATACTAGTTACGAGTATACTATCTCTTTATCAACCAGTCTATATATTAGCAGCAGACACAGTACAGTGCGGTAGTTCACGGCTGTGGCTACCTCTGTGTCGGCACTCGGCAGCCCGTCCATAATTGTATATACCACCTAACCGTGGTTTTTTTTTCTTTCTTTATACATACATACTAGTTACGAGTATACTATCTCTTTATCAACCAGTCTATATATTAGCAGCAGACACAGTACAGTGCGGTAGTTCACGGCTGTGGCTACCTCTGTGTCGGCACTCGGCAGCCCGTCCATAATTGTATACTAGTATCCAATCCATCCATCTCCATTGTTTACCTGAGGTGCCTTTTAGTTGTGCCTATTAAAATATGGAGAACAAAAATGTTGAGGTTCCAAAATTAGGGAAAGATCAAGATCCACTTCCACCTCGTGCTGAAGCTGCTGCCACTAGTCATGGCCGAGACGATGAAATGCCAGCAACGTCGTCTGCCAAGGCCGATGCCCAATGGCATAGTACAGAGCATGTCAAAACCAAAACACCAAATATCAGTAAAAAAAGGACTCCAAAACCTAAAATAAAATTGTCGGAGGAGAAGCGTAAACTTGCCAATATGCCATTTACCACACGGAGTGGCAAGGAACGGCTGAGGCCCTGGCCTATGTTCATGGCTAGTGGTTCAGCTTCACATGAGGATGGAAGCACTCAGCCTCTCGCTAGAAAACTGAAAAGACTCAAGCTGGCAAAAGGCAAAGCACCGCAAAGAACTGTGCGTTCTTTGAAATCCCAAATCCACAAGGAGAGTCCAATTGTGTCGGTTGCGATGCCTGACCTTCCCAACACTGGACGTGAAGAGCATGCGCCTTCCACCATTTGCACGCCCCCTGCAAGTGCTGGAAGGAGCACCCGCAGTCCAGTTCCTGATAGTCAGATTGAAGATGTCAGTGTTGAAGTACACCAGGATGAGGAGGATATGGGTGTTGCTGGCGCTGGGGAGGAAATTGACCAGGAGGATTCTGATGGTGAGGTGGTTTGTTTAAGTCAGGCACCCGGGGAGACACCTGTTGTCCGTGGGAGGAATATGGCCGTTGACATGCCAGGTGAAAATACCAAAAAAATCAGCTCTTCGGTGTGGAGGTATTTCACCAGAAATGCGGACAACAGGTGTCAAGCCGTGTGTTCCCTTTGTCAAGCTGTAATAAGTAGGGGTAAGGACGTTAACCACCTCGGAACATCCTCCCTTATACGTCACCTGCAGCGCATTCATAATAAGTCAGTGACAAGTTCAAAAACTTTGGGTGACAGCGGAAGCAGTCCACTGACCAGTAAATCCCTTCCTCTTGTAACCAAGCTCACGCAAACCACCCCACCAACTCCCTCAGTGTCAATTTCCTCCTTCCCCAGGAATGCCAATAGTCCTGCAGGCCATGTCACTGGCAATTCTGACGAGTCCTCTCCTGCCTGGGATTCCTCCGATGCATCCTTGCGTGTAACGCCTACTGCTGCTGGCGCTGCTGTTGTTGCCGCTGGGAGTCGATGGTCATCCCAGAGGGGAAGTCGTAAGCCCACTTGTACTACTTCCAGTAAGCAATTGACTGTTCAACAGTCCTTTGCGAGGAAGATGAAATATCACAGCAGTCATCCTACTGCAAAGCGGATAACTGAGGCCTTGGCATCCTGGGTGGTGAGAAACGTGGTTCCGGTATCCATCATTACTGCAGAGCCAACTAGAGACTTGTTGGAGGTACTGTGTCCCCGGTACCAAATACCATCTAGGTTCCATTTCTCTAGGCAGGCGATACCGAAAATGTACACAGACCTCAGAAAAAGAGTCACCAGTGTCCTAAAAAATGCAGCTGTACCCAATGTCCACTTAACCACGGACATGTGGACAAGTGGAGCAGGGCAGGGTCAGGACTATATGACTGTGACAGCCCACTGGGTAGATGTATGGACTCCCGCCGCAAGAACAGCAGCGGCGGCACCAGTAGCAGCATCTCACAAACGCCAACTCTTTCCTAGGCAGGCTACGCTTTGTATCACCGCTTTCCAGAATACGCACACAGCTGAAAACCTCTTACGGCAACTGAGGAAGATCATCGCGGAATGGCTTACCCCAATTGGACTCTCCTGTGGATTTGTGGCATCGGACAACGCCAGCAATATTGTGTGTGCATTAAATATGGGCCAATTCCAGCACGTCCCATGTTTTGCACATACCTTGAATTTGGTGGTGCAGAATTTTTTAAAAAACGACAGGGGCGTGCAAGAGATGCTGTCGGTGGCCAGAAGAATTGCGGGACACTTTCGGCGTACAGGCACCACGTACAGAAAACTGGAGCACCACCAAAAACTACTGAACCTGCCCTGCCATCATCTGAAGCAAGAAGTGGTAACGAGGTGGAATTCAACCCTCTATATGCTTCAGAGGTTGGAGGAGCAGCAAAAGGCCATTCAAGCCTATACAATTGAGCACGATATAGTAGGTGGAATGCACCTGTCTCAAGTGCAGTGGAGAATGATTTCAACGTTGTGCAAGGTTCTGATGCCCTTTGAACTTGCCACACGTGAAGTCAGTTCAGACACTGCCAGCCTGAGTCAGGTCATTCCCCTCATCAGGCTTTTGCAGAAGAAGCTGGAGGCATTGAAGGAGGAGCTAACACGGAGCGATTCCGCTAGGCATGTGGGACTTGTGGATGCAGCCCTTAATTCGCTTAACAAGGATTCACGGGTGGTCAATCTGTTGAAATCAGAGCACTACATTTTGGCCACCGTGCTCGATCCTAGATTTAAAGCCTACCTTGGATCTCTCTTTCCGGCAGACACAGGTCTGCTGGGGTTGAAAGACCTGCTGGTGACAAAATTGTCAAGTCAAGCGGAACGCGACCTGTCAACATCTCCTCCTTCACATTCTCCCGCAACTGGGGGTGCGAGGAAAAGGCTCAGAATTCCGAGCCCACCCGCTGGCGGTGATGCAGGGCAGTCTGGAGCGACTGCTGATGCTGACATCTGGTCCGGACTGAAGGACCTGACAACGATTACGGACATGTCGTCTACTGTCACTGCATATGATTCTCTCAACATTGATAGAATGGTGGAGGATTATATGAGTGACCGCATCCAAGTAGGCACGTCACACAGTCCGTACTTATACTGGCAGGAAAAAGAGGCAATTTGGAGGCCCTTGCACAAACTGGCTTTATTCTACCTAAGTTGCCCTCCCACAAGTGTGTACTCCGAAAGAGTGTTTAGTGCCGCCGCTCACCTTGTCAGCAATCGGCGTACGAGGTTACATCCAGAAAATGTGGAGAAGATGATGTTCATTAAAATGAATTATAATCAATTCCTCCGCGGAGACATTGACCAGCAGCAATTGCCTCCACAAAGTACACAGGGAGCTGAGATGGTGGATTCCAGTGGGGACGAATTGATAATCTGTGAGGAGGGGGATGTACACGGTGATATATCGGAGGGTGAAGATGAGGTGGACATCTTGCCTCTGTAGAGCCAGTTTGTGCAAGGAGAGATTAATTGCTTCTTTTTTGGGGGGGGTCCAAACCAACCCGTCATATCAGTCACAGTCGTGTGGCAGACCCTGTCACTGAAATGATGGGTTGGTTAAAGTGTGCATGTCCTGTTTTGTTTATACAACATAAGGGTGGGTGGGAGGGCCCAAGGACAATTCCATCTTGCACCTCTTTTTTCTTTTCTTTTTCTTTGCATCATGTGCTGATTGGGGAGGGTTTTTTGGAAGGGACATCCTGCGTGACACTGCAGTGCCACTCCTAGATGGGCCCGGTGTTTGTGTCGGCCACTAGGGTCGCTAATCTTACTCACACAGTCAGCTACCTCATTGCGCCTCTTTTTTTCTTTGCGTCATGTGCTGTTTGGGGAGGGTTTTTTGGAAGGGACATCCTGCGTGACACTGCAGTGCCACTCCTAGATGGGCCCGGTGTTTGTGTCGGCCACTAGGGTCGCTAATCTTACTCACACAGTCAGCTACCTCATTGCGCCTCTTTTTTTCTTTGCGTCATGTGCTGTTTGGGGAGGGTTTTTTGGAAGGGACATCCTGCGTGACACTGCAGTGCCACTCCTAGATGGGCCCGGTGTTTGTGTCGGCCACTAGGGTCGCTAATCTTACTCACACAGCTACCTCATTGCGCCTCTTTTTTTCTTTGCGTCATGTGCTGTTTGGGGAGGGTTTTTTGGAAGGGCCATCCTGCGTGACACTGCAGTGCCACTCCTAGATGGGCCCGGTGTTTGTGTCGGCCACTAGGGTCGCTAATCTTACTCACACAGCTACCTCATTGCGCCTCTTTTTTTCTTTGCGTCATGTGCTGTTTGGGGAGGGTTTTTTGGAAGGGCCATCCTGCGTGACACTGCAGTGCCACTCCTAGATGGGCCCGGTGTTTGTGTCGGCCACTAGGGTCGCTAATCTTACTCACACAGCTACCTCATTGCGCCTCTTTTTTTCTTTGCGTCATGTGCTGTTTGGGGAGGGTTTTTTGGAAGGGACATCCTGCGTGACACTGCAGTGCCACTCCTAGATGGGCCCGGTGTTTGTGTCGGCCACTAGGGTCGCTTATCTTACTCACACAGCGACCTCGGTGCAAATTTTAGGACTAAAAATAATATTGTGAGGTGTGAGGTATTCAGAATAGACTGAAAATGAGTGTAAATTATGGTTTTTGAGGTTAATAATACTTTGGGATCAAAATGACCCCCAAATTCTATGATTTAAGCTGTTTTTTAGTGTTTTTGGAAAAAAACACCCGAATCCAAAACACACCCGAATCCGACAAAAAAAATTCGGTGAGGTTTTGCCAAAACGCGTTCGAACCCAAAACACGGCCGCGGAACCGAACCCAAAACCAAAACCCAAAACCCGAAAAATTTCAGGCGCTCATCTCTAGTATTTAGCACCATCCACCTTTCCCTCGACTCAAAACAGTTTACCAGTCCCTGCTGCTGAAAAACATGGTGTTCTTGGGGTGATGGGATGTGTTGGATTTGCGCCAGACATAGCATTTTCCTTGGTGGCCAAAAAGTAAAATTTTAGGCTCATCTGACCAGAGCACCTTCCTCCATACATTTGGGGAGTCGTCCATATGCCTTTTGGCAAACTCAAAACATGCCTTCTTATTTTTAACATTAAGTAATGGCTTTTTTCTGGCCACTCTTCCATAAAGCCTAGCTCTATGGAGTATATGGCTTATTGTGGTCACATGCGCAGATACACCAGTCTCTGCTGTGAAACTCTGCAGCTCCTTCACGGTTACCTTTGGTCTCTGTGCTGCCTCTCTGATTAATGCCCTCATTGCCCAGTCTGTGAGTTTTGGTGGTTGGCCCTCTCTTGGCAGGTTTGTTATGGTACCATGTTCTTTACATTTGAAGATGATGGATTTGATGGTGCTCCAGGGGATCATCAAAGATTTGGATATTTTTTTACTTCTCAACAACTTTGTCCCTGACTTGTTTGGAGAGCTCCTTAGTCTTCATGGTGTGATGCCTCTTGCTTAGTGGTGTTGTAGCCTCTGGGGCCTTTCAGAAAAGGTGTGTTTATACTGACAGATAATGTGACACTTAGATTGCACACAGGTGGACTTCAATTCACTAATTATGTGACTTCTGAAGGTAATTAGTTGCACCAGAACTTTTGAGGGGCTTCATAGCAAATGGGGTGAATACATATGCACATGCCAATTTTCACATTTGTATTTATAAAAAATCTTTTTTATGTAACATTTTCTCATTTCACTTCATCAACTTAGACTATTTTGTGCACATCCATCACATAAAATTAAGATTAAAAAAAAAAAAATTACAGGTTGTAATGTAACAAAATAGGTGTAAAACTGTAATTCTGAAGAGCCCACAAATTTGCCTAATGCCTTAGAGAGAATACAAAGCAGATAATAGGAACCATGGAGATATTCTGCACAATGGATCGCCAGTGATTACTCCACTTCCACAGCGGTAGAGTATGGATTTGTAAAGAAAAAAGTCATCTAATAGAGCCAAGACTCAGAGCGCAGGTCTTTCAAATTTGTCAGCCACTGCATCTACAAAGGGAACATTTTTGGCTGGTTTAGGAATAGCAATGATGTAAACAGAGAGGACACCAGGCAGGAGGAATAGTGTGATTCAGTCACAATTATCAGCATGTTCAAAAATGCAAGGCCTATCTCCTTCAGAAAGCATTTATCATGAGGCATAAATGTAAGAGCAGCATGCAGTCCATCTACTGCGAATGGTGCATCTGTGGCAAAAATGTTTCCTCAAACCACTTCAGGATAATTGACCAGATAAATATTCAGTGCTGCATCTCTGTCCATGTGGGAGGTGCTAAGAGGTCGGAGGTACAGTATGGTAGTGCTGTGGTCTTTTACTCTGTGACTAGACCAGTCCCTGGTGGGCGTGACTTTTACAGGAACAAAACTTTTTATTCCTATTTAGCATTTTAGAAGAAGGCTCCTCTCCTAAGTGTTATTTTAATTAAATGGACTTTTTGAGAGGTTAAATTTCAGCTCTATTTTCTAAATATTCACATTTGGAAATAAAGGTGAACCTTCATCCTAATGAAGTACTGAAAGTTGCAATGTATGATAATGTATGTTAGCAGAGATGAGCACAATTTGGGGAGAGAACATTCATCAAAATTAGTTTTGAGATTTAATCTTCCAGCAGTACAATATTTGAGTTTTTCTTTTGTCTTTTTGCAACATGTAAATTAGAACTGTGTGGAATTTATTGTCCAAGAGTAGATATTGAATGACAACAGTGGGGTGTGGGGGGAGTAGAACTTCAGGCAACATTCCTCTGAACACTGTGGTCAAATGAAGAACAAGGTGAAGAGTTAGCTAAATAGTGTTATAAATCTTGCTCATCTGAAGTTGATGGGGGAATGTGCAATGTAGAAGGATTCTGGACAGCAAATAGGGCAATACACCAAAGGACCTGTTCCTACCAACTCCAATGATATCAGTCTGCTCGTTGTACAGAGTATAATTGTTGATATTCCAAATGTTCATTGCTGGAAAATCAATGATAGCGCTAATATACATACTCATCAAGTTTCCCAATAACTAATAGCCAATCAGGTCAGAGGGAGCAAAATACGAAAATAAGCATTTGTACAGGGACAAGAATACACTATAATTACCACTAGTCAAAAACATGGAAATGTTCCATAGTCCTGTTCTATGGGACACATAGCTTAGCATAGAAGGCGAGCAAAGAGGAAATGCCACCTCAAGGCTGTCTTGGAAGAGACTGGTATTGGCAATTCTTACCTATCTGCATGCACCAGTTCAATTAGATACTGTAATCTGATATGCAACATCTCTTGGGATACCAACTGGCCATCACAATACATTATTGCGATTTAATATACAGGCAACATTCTTATTGAATCACTGAATTTTAGTTCTACAAATGACCATGCTCAATGTTGTACATCTCAGACTCATATTATCCATATGTCAGTTTTCCACGTTACATTTTTCAGATCTTATTTATCAATGAGCAGATATTTAAATCTGTGTACTGTATTGTCAGTCATTCAACTTACAGTATTGTTTCATTTTCAATTCTTTCCTCTATTTCGTCACATTTCTTGATTTTAAAGCTTCCTTTAATACTATGTAACTTTTATCTCTTCCTGTTTCGCACACCACATAATCATAGGTCATCCCTACCATAGAGCAGAACTAAACCTCTGAGGTGGTTTTCTGAAAAGGAATTTGTCTGTACTAATTAACCAGAGTGTTCCCAATTCCAAAAAGGATTTATTACCATGGTGCTTTCAGTATAACAGCTCATAAGTGCTCTTGAAAAGGACTGGAAAATGATAGGAAAATGGTGCTGTGCATCTGTTTTTAATACTTTAGTGATGAAGGTGTTTCAATATTGACTCTGTATAGAAGTACAAGTATCATTGAAGTGCAAAAGACTGAATGTGGGCCATTCTGTGTAATTAGATAAGAGGAAGCATATCAAGCATCTTTCTCATACATAACCTGACGGTAATGCACGGAATTTTCATTTTGTCCAGTTCAATGGGACAGTGAGATTGTTAGTAGAATACTGTCCAAAAACAATGTCAACAGAGTCGTTAGAGCTTAGAGGCAGACTGAGAGACTCAAGACAATTCTGGAGGGCCTATGAGTTATTAGATTAGTAGCACTGTTTTAGCTAATTGAAAAAAAAATCAGCCATTCAAAAAAATGAAGCATGTACCACACAGCACACAGCTAAACAGTTACACATATACTGTATAACCCCTAGTAACTAACATGGGTGTGGATTATTAGATCTACACTAATAAGGTTTACTGCAATAGGTAGACCACTAATGGTCAACATGCATTAGGTCAACATGGTCAAAAGGTCGAC
Organism: Pseudophryne corroboree; assembly: GCF_028390025.1. Classification (NCBI taxonomy): domain Eukaryota; kingdom Metazoa; phylum Chordata; class Amphibia; order Anura; family Myobatrachidae; genus Pseudophryne; species Pseudophryne corroboree. Next base: position 617,600,478 of record NC_086449.1, read on the forward strand.
ATGGAAATGGTAGACACAAAAAAGTTAGACACATTTTTTTGGGGGGGGTGTTTTGGCACTGTTCTGCCACAAACAAGCCCCATTAATGGAACGCATCCCCTCCCATGGCTCACTTCGCTCGCCACCGCTGTGTGGTACTATTCCTAATCATTATAAAGTATGAAAAGGCTGAAAAAATAAAAAATAATTTCAAAAAAACTTGTATTCAACCATATGTGTGGCGACCATTGTCATGTCGACCTTTTGATCCTGTCAACCTTTTGAACTGTCTACCCTTTACATGGTGACCTTCTGACCCTGTTGACCTTTTGACTCTGCCGACCTAATGCATGTCGATCATTAGTGGTCCACCTATTGACTGCAGACCTTTTTAGTATAGATATATAGACCAGAAACCAACATCTCATTACCACAGTAGCAGCTAGTGCCATTTTAAACATTGTTGTCCATGACACATAGCACAGACCGAATACAGGTAGAGTTTCTATAAGAAAGAGGACATATTTTGACTGGATCTGGTCTAGAGAATGTGTCACAGGGTCCGCTCATATCAAAGCAAATGCCACCCCTCTTCAGGCATCAAATGGTAACCTGTGTTAAATCTGCTTAGTGTTACACAACTAATCATCTATATAAGGCTCTAATCTGTCCCATCTATGACATCTGGCCCAAGACCCATTCCCCATGTCTTCCACAGCATAGATGGGTCAGCCTGGACAGACCAGCTGAAGAGGAGCCTGGGTTTGGAGGACCACTGCATTGGAAAAAGGTAATGTAACTATTACAGTGGGCAGGGGGGTAGGACAGTAGCAGGAAGGGGAGGGGTCAGTAGTGGGATGAAGTGGGATGGGCAGGTTGCACAAAACATAATAATTGCCATGTTGCACTAATACCATGTAAAACATGCACAAATGGGTGTAGTGACATTAATAAATTTGGTCAATTATAAAATCGGGCATAATTTCAGAGAATTTACACTGGCAAATTATTTATGAATCTATCTTCACGCCCACAAAGTGTGACAAACAAAAACAACTGAAAGTCTACTTCTGGACCACCGCTGCTCTACTTTTACCTTCTATGGGGGTTCGTCCTGCAGTGATAATGGGATCACTCCCTCCCCTTGGTGACGCTAACCATTCCCCACTGGTGGTGCATCAAGGTGCTGACTCTCAATCCTTAGATTTCCCTGGGTACACACCAATGACATGTTCTGCTGGTAATGTTCTGTTTATAACTGTAAACAGGCGTGGTACCATGAAATCAGGGCTAGCACTGAAGTCGGGTGTATTTACCTTCCAGTTTTTGTATTCTTTCATTTTAGAATGTGAGAAAAGCCATATCCATGAGATCAAATTCCATGTATTATAAATGTCACTTTGTTTATAAGAAGGGTATAATTCTCTGTATTAAAGCACAAGACCGCAGTTTGCACAGATAGTACTGGATATGCCTTTACAATATTGTTTACCTTGTTGAATTATTGCTCTGGGCTTATTTAAATAGCTGTATGCTCTGGGTTTATTTATATAGCTATATGCCATGTTAATACCAGGCCAGCTCAAAACCTGATCAGCAGCTTGTAGAAAATATATTCAGGGGCATCTTATAATTTATAACTAGCTGATCTGTATACCCAGTATGATGCATTTTATATATGTATGGCTAAAACGATGATATAAACTGGTGTTGGTTATTCCTTTTTAACATGTATTTTTAGAGTACCAATATAATCCAGTGTTACAAATGCTCATTAAATAGGGCTGACAGATAAGTATGTGTTTAAATAGTCAAACTTATATGTTGTATACTCCTTAACTTGCAAATATAACAAATATATGTATTGGTTGAGGGGTGGTATTCATGTGACCGCCGGTCAGCTGACCGACAGTCACATGACCTCCTCCGTGAGCCCGACGGCTCACTATCCCGATGGCCGGCATGCCGACCAACAGGGACTATTTCCACTTGTGGGTGTCCACGACACCCATAGAGTGGGAATAGAACCCGTGGCGACCGCAGGTTGCCACCATGCCCGCAGCGTGGCGAGCGCAGCGTGGCGAGCGCAGCGAGCCCGCAAGGGGCTTTCTGCACTCGCTCCTCCCCGCCGGGATCCCGGCGTCGGTATGCTGCCGGGATCCCGGCATCGGTAAGGTGACCGGCGGTCAGGAGACCGCCGGTCACCAGTACTACACCCTTGGTTGAGTGCCATTGATTAAAGCCTGTTGTTTATGTAAAGTTTTGTGGCAACACTTTGTCTTGCACACCATTTTTCCATATGGAAGTTCATTCTGGGCAGCTTTTTCGCCATGTGCTTGTTAATTAGTATGCTTGTTTCAGGTTCTGTCTTTTTAAGCCAATGAGTTAGCAGCCTAAAACCCAGAAAGGAAGCATATCTGTGGCAAACGATAGAGTCAGTGGACTGGCCAGAATAGGTCCTGTGACATGGTTGGCCAGCCTGCCATGTTATTGCATAATTTTGGCACCAACATTCCCTGAATTTAAATGTAAAGTGCAGAGTATGTATGACTAACCTATTTAAATGTGTGGTCACCTACCTCGGACATCGCAGACTGTATATATATATATATATATATACAGGTTGCGTAACCCATGTCCAAAATGCTTGGGATCACAAGTATTTTGGATATCAGATTTTTCCATCTCTTGGAATAATTGCATACCATAATGAGATATCATGGCGATGGGACCCAAGTCTGAGCACAGAATGCATTTATGTTTCACATACACCTTATACACACACAGCCTGAAGGTAATTTTAGTCAATATTTTTAATAACTTTGTGCATTCATACGGGCTCTCAAGACCCACTTCTTCACCAAACCCAGCCAAATCTCATCCTAACCCTCTATTCCATGCTCTCTATGTACCCCGTCTGTGTCACCCCTATCTGTCTACCCCTCACCTTTAGAATGTAAGCTCTCACGAGTAGGGCCCTCTTCCCTCATGTGCTTATCCTTTCTCTTACTTTAATAATCTTCAACTGTATCAACTCCAGCAGTCTTCTGCCACCTGATACTTATTCCAGTGTCATCTGCTGATGTCGCTATGTTTATTTACCCTGTACTTGTCCTATATTGTCTTCAACTGTAAGTAGCTGTTTTCCTGTTTTGATTATTTGTTTATGTACTCTGTAATTTGGCGCTGCGGAACCCTTGTGCCGCACCATATAAATAAAGGATAATAATAATAATAATAAATAAACAAACAAAGTGTGTGTACATTCACACAATTCATTTATGTTTCATATACACCTTATACACACAGCCTGAAAGTAATTTAATGCAATATTTTTAATAACTTTGTGTATTAAGCAAAATGTGTGTACATTAATCCATCAGAAAACAAAGGTTTCACTATCTCAGTCTCACTCCAAAAATTCAGCATTTCGGAATATTTGGATATGGGATACTCAACCTGTATATATCTATATATATATCTATATCTATATCTATCTCTCTCTATCTCTCTCTATATATATATATATATATATATATATATATATATATGTCCGCCTGTTATGGCCACTTGAGTACTGGTCAAAGGCTGTGAATACTTGTGTACATGTGATTTCTTAGTTTTTTATTTTTAATAAATTTGCAAAAATCACAAAAAAACTTTTTTCATGTTGTCATTATGGGGTATTGTGTTTAGAATTTTGAGGGAAAAAATGAATTTATTCCATTTTGGAATAAGGTTGTAACATAAAATGTGGAAAAAGTGAAGCGCTGTGAATACTTTCCGGATGCACTGTACATATTCACTTGCCTCCCAGTACTCCCATCATAATGTAAGTTGAATGTATTTTCGTCAAAATTAGGTAAGAGTGACTTCTAATTTTATTTGAGTCATGAGCAATAAATTAAGATCATTTACGTGTGTGGTGCAGAAATGGAAAAATATGAATTTAGAAAATGTTGAATTTTTTACATTTCTGGCTTTCTAAGTTAGCCGAAGTTCTCAGGTTTTTTCTAAAAGATATTACTTACGCTATTTAATGTGTTTTTTTTACTGTAGATGATAAATACAGAATTTGTGGAATTTTTACAGTGCTCCGATGATGTATACAGTGTCCAGTTTTCTGGGCTTGGAACTGACAGGTTTGATACAGTAAAGAACTTCCGTGCATAAAGAAGTACTGATTTTTTTTTGGGGGGGAGAGAGATTTTATGTTGCTGTATTAAGCAATATAAGGATCCAGCGTAACTAACTCAGAATACATATTGGGAGCCAGAGAAGAGGTTTTATCTCCTTTTATGGAACCCCAATTTCTGTTTATTCTCATAAACTGAATGACTTGATAAAACACAGCTAAATCATAGGGGTACATTTACTAAGCAGTGATAAGAGCGGAAAAGTGAGCCAGTGGAGAAATTTCCTCATCAACCAATCAGCAGCTCTGTATCATTTTATAGTATGCAAATTATAGATGTTACTTCAGTGCTGATTGGTTGATGGGGCAACTTCTCCACTGACTCACTTCTCCACTCTTATCACTGCTTAGTAAATGTTCTCCTTAAACAGAAATCTTCAATTTATGACAGGTGTGATATATTAGCCTATATATTAATTTTAAGAGATTGTACTTGTATTAAGAAACATATGTATATACTCTTCAATGCAAGAGAAAATAGAGCCTCCCTCTATCTTACTGTAACCTTAGAACATAAATGGGGTTAAAGTAGAAACAATTTTCCCAATATTTATGTCACAGGTCTTATAGAAAAGAAGAAGACAATTAACTGTAGGGATTTGGGATACTTTCTAAACACAGATCGCACCATTAGGCATTCCACTTGCACAAAAATGCAACCTGCTTAGCATATTCCTGGCAGGTAGAGCTTTGGGTCACTTGGAAACAAATATTTAAGGCATGGAGACATTGCATCATCCTGCATATCTATACATCATTCTGATAAAACCAAGTACTGTAATGGATAGATATTGAGTTATTATTAAACTGTAATTGTATGATTAAATGTTTAGTACTGTTGCCAAACTCTGTGGATATACCTTCAAGGAGAGACATACAAATGGAAGTAGATTCAGTTAAATAAGAAAAAGGATCCCCTTTTAGCGATCCCTGTAAAGAACCCACGTAATGAAATCATGTTAGAGACTATTTTCATCTCTTGTAGTGTTCATGTTAAGAAAATATATATATGATTAGGCAACCCCTACAGTAATCTGGGATTGATATTCAAATAGTATCAATTGGCTTGGTTGAGAAGTAAATGTATAAAACCTAATATAATCATGTTAAATAGCGATTGATATAATAAATCTGTTATAGCATCGGAAGTAGTTAATAATAATTAATGAGGTTCCCTTTTCCGTTCTAATTAAAAATTTAAAACAAAAAATGACTCTAAAAAATAACTCTAGTGCTCACTTCATTAAGTAAACCTGTAGAAATCCAGAGGTCGGTGGAACGCAGTGCGCTCCATGGCCTTAGCATGTGGAGCGCATGTACATAAAGGATTAAAGGATGCCCCAGACCACGGTAATAACGTTGGTGGAACGCAAAGCGTTTCACGATCCAGGCACATGCGCAAAGCACGAGTAGCGGCACTTATGTCACCGCTGGTTAACATATTGTTCTAACCAGCGGTACGTACACCATGACGCCAGTGGAACACAGTGCGTTACACAAATAGACCACATGCGCAGACAGCCCACTCAGCGTCATTGGATAATTGCCACTGGCGAGCCCATTGCTCTAACCAGTGGTTGTTAGAAAGTAGAGTGTACCTGAAAGTGAGGCTTGACCCGCATCCAGGAAGCGACGGCCGTGGAGCTAATTATCCTATTAAGAATGTATTAACACTTAAACACATACCTATAACACTAAAAGAAATTATAATAAAGAGACACTCACCCAGACACTTATTCTGATTTATTCCAACGAATGAGGCCATTATTTTTCCTTAAAAAATTGATAGAATTAAATATAATCAATTAACTCTCCATCAGGAAGTTATGTAATACTGGAAGGGAATACTGTGGTCTAAGGCTCATTCATATCCAGGATAGCGTTGGGATCATTTGCACCAGTTCACAGCATACTAAATAAGTACCTTTTAAGGAATTTTTTAAGTTAAAACTTAAAGTATCAGTTTCACTTTTGGTATATATCAGTTTCACCTAGCTATGACTAAATCACGATAATAAATTTGCACTACCATGCCTGTGATATAATTATATAAACAAATTACGCACTAAATATTGCACCTATCACTAATTAAATAATAAATAAATAAAAAATGTGTTATTGTAGGGCCATATTGAAAATAAAGACCCATTGGAGTGTCATTATTGTGATCCCTCGGATTGTCATTTTTTGGTTTTAATGTGAGTACTAAATCAGACTAAACAGAATATTTTAAAAAATGTAAAATTTAAGAAATAAACAATTGGAAATAAAACAGCATTGTCCTATGTCTGCATATTTTTACTCACAGAAGTTATCCACGACTATTACTATTATTCTTTATATCTTACACTTAGAAAGTAAGTAATGGGTACCGATATAATTGACCAATGCTAATTGAGAATATTGTAAGATTGCACTTGTCATGCTCACTAATCTGATATATATTCTATAGAATTATCCTTTAGTTTTATAGTTTTTTTATAGACCTACTGTATCCTTTCGTCTTTTTATATAGTCCATTTGGACAAAAATTATGATTATAATTAATTTGAATGTTATTGGCCCTTAATGTCTATAGTAAGCTCAAAAAACCTTTTTGGTTATTTCATTTACTTGTCACCTTTCTAACTTTACCACGCTAATCTTAAAAAAAAATATTTTATTTGTTTATGATTATGGATATTGTATGAATATAGTGTCTGTTATATTTCTGTTAAAGACACCCCTGAGGAAGTCTTTTAGACGAAACACATTGGGTGACTGTCTCAGACATAAGTGGGTGGACGAGCTGTCATAGGAGCTCCTCCCTGTCTGGGGTAAACAGCAAGTCCTATTTGCAACCAACTGACCCATGAATGTCGAGATGAATGTAAGAGCCTTACAATAATTTTAACAAAGAATCTTTTAATAAATTATTTGAAAAAGTATGGATTAACGATAAATGGTATTTGCTGTTTGGTGATTTGGTATGAGGGTCTTTTTAATAACCATCAGTCCATTCTACATCTGATCTCCATTTCAAAAGAGAAATTAATCATAAGGACTATTTGAGAACTGATAAGCGATACTGAGCGCTCCCCTTACAACAATTGCACTTCATTTCTTTATCTTGGTCCTCCACTGGCAAGAGGACCTGTTTGGAGTTAAGCTGACAACTCCCCCAAGGACTAATATATCCTAGGTGGTTTTAAGCATGGAGACATTGCATCATCCTGCAAATCTATACATCATTCTGATAAAAGCAAGTACTGTAATGAATAGATATTGAGTTATTATAAAATTGTACTTGTACAATTAAATGTTTAGTACTGTTGCCAAACTTTGTGGATATAAGGAGAGTTGTGGTAGACTTACCATTGTTAACTCTCTTTCTATGAGGTACATTGGGTTCCACAGGTAAACATCGGGGGGGCGGGGGGGTAGAGTGGATCTTGATCCAGAGGCACCAACAGGCTAAAGCTTTAGGCTGTTCCAGGATGCATTGGGGCCTCCTCTATAACCCCGCCTCCAGGCACTGTGAGCTCAGTTTCGTTAACCAGTCCAATGCAGAAGCAGGTAAGAGAGAAGGTGGATGTTATTCACATAGAACCACATTCTCACGACAGGAGAAGGGACCAGTGGCTAATGCCATACAAACCCATAGAAGCTAGGTGCGTCAGGGTGGGTGCCCTGTTCACAGAAAGAGAGTTAACAATGGTAAGTCTGCCATAACTCTCCTTTTTTACAGGAGGTTACATTGGTTTCCACAGGGAAACACTGGGGATGTCCTAAAGCAGTTCTTCAAGGGAGGGGACGCGCCTTAGCGGGTATGAGGACCCGGCATCCAAAGGAAACATCCTGGGAGGCGGAAGTATCAAATGCATAGAACCTAATAAACGTGTTCATTGAGGACCACGTAGCTGTCTTGCACAATTGTTCTGCAGACACACCACGGCACGCCGCCCAAGAAGGTCCAACAGATTACGTAGAATGGGCATTAATAGCAGCAGGAGCTGGGAGACCAGGCTGCACATAAGCTTGTGCAATTACCATTCTAATCCATCTGGCCAAGGTTTGCTTATTCACAGGCCAGCCACGTTTGTGAAAACCAAACAAGACAAAAAGGGAATCTGACCTCCTGATAGAGGCAGTACTCTCCACATTTATACGGAAAGCCCGTACCACATCCAAAGACCGCTCTTTGGAGGACAAATCAGAAGAGATAAAGGCCGGAACCACAATCTCTTGGTTAAGGTTAAAAAGATGACACCACCATAGGTAAATAACCTGGGTGAGTTCTAAGAACTGCCCAGTCACAATGAAATATTAGAGAGGGTGGATGACAGAACACTGCGCCCAAGTCCGACACCCTTCTTACAGAGGCAATAGCCAGTAAAAACAAAACCTTGGCTGTGAGCCATTTAAGGTCCACCGTCTGAAGAGGTTCAAATGGAGACTCTTGCAGGGCATTCAGGACAACAGACAGATCCCATGAAGCTACAGGAGGGACATAGGGAAGCTGAATCTGTAAGACACCCTGAGTGAATGTATAAACCTCAGGTATAGACGCAATGTTTCTCTGAAACCATACCGACAAGGCAGATATGTGAACCTTGAGGGAGACCAGACAAAGGACTAAGTCCAGGCCTCTTTGCAGAAAAGCCAGAATTCTGGAAGTTCTGAATCTGTATGCATAATAATTCTTATCAGCACACCAGGTGAAGTAAGAATTTCAGACCCTGTAATAAATCCGAGCAGATGCCGGTTTACGGGCTTTTAACAAAGTTTGGATGACCTCCTCAGAAAATCCTTTGGCTCTCAGGAGTGATTCCTCAAGAGTCATGCCATCAAAGCCAGCCTGGCCAGGTCTGGATAAAGACAAGGGCCCTGTACGAGGAGGTCTGGGCACTGAGGAAGTAGAAGAGGACGCTCTGTTGACAGACCCTGCAGGTCAGAGAACCAATGCCGTCTGGGCCACGCTGGAGTGACTAGAAGTAGAAATCCTCATCTTTGTTTGAACTTCTGCAGGACCCGGGGCAGGATTGACACTGGAGGGAACACGTAGGGCAGCCGAAAGTTCCATGGAATTGCCAGTGTATACACGAACGCTGCTTGAGGATCCCTGGTCCTTGATCCGAAGACCGGAACCTTGTGATTGTGTTGAGATGACATCTGGTCTACGTCTGGGAGGCCTCACTTGTCCACTAGAAGTTAAAAGACTTCTGGATGAAGACGCCACTCTCTGGTGTGCACATCCTGGTGACTGGGGAAGTCCGCATGCCAGTTTAGGACACCTGGAATGAACACTGACGATATTGCTGGCTTTCCGCCCAACAAAGGATTTTTGACACTTCCATCATAGCCATGCGACTTCGAGTGCCCCCTTGATGGTTTATGTATGCCACCATAGTGGCATTGTCTGACCGTACTTGACCGGCCTGTTCTATACCAGAGGCAGGGCGAGAGTCAATGAACACCGCCCGCAACTCCAGAATATTTATTGGGAGGAGTGACTCCTCCTTAGTCCAGCGACCCTGAAAAGAGTGTTTCTCCAACACCGCACCCCATCCCCTCAGACTGGCATCCATTGTCAGCAGGACCAAGTCAGGGATCCAGAAGGGACGGCCTCTGCTCAATTGCTGGTCCTGTAGCCAGCAGGTCAGCAACAGACGAACCTCCGGAGTCAAAGTGATCATGTGAGATATGATCCGATGAGGTAGACCGTCCCACTTTCAAAGGATTAACCTCTGCAGAGGGTGAGAATGAAATTGAGAGTCGAATGCCAACACCATCAGGCAAAGTGTATTGACACTCTGGGGCGACAAAGGAAGCATCATATCCTGTCTTAAAGTCTCAGGACTTTTTCTGGAGACAGAAACAGTCGTTGACTGTGTGTGTCCACGAGTGCCCCCAGGTGCACCATGCTCTGAGCTGGGACCAGCGAGTATTTCTTCCAATTGATGAGCCACCCGTGGGCTTGTAGAAAGCTTACCGTCAGTTGTAGGTGACTGAGGAGAACATCATGGGAGTTTGACAGAATCAGCAAGTTGTCCAGATACGGCAGGATCCTGACTTCCTGGCGAAGGAGATGGGCCATCAGTACAGCCATGACCTTGGTAAAGATCCAAGGAGCTGTAGCCAGTCCAAATGGCAGAGCCTGGAACTGATAGTGGAGGTTGCCAATAGCAAACCGCAGATACTGCTGATGCAACATGGCAATAGGTATATGCAGGTACGCATCCTGTATTTCCAGGGATACCATATAGTCTCTGGGTTCCATAGCCAGTATAATTGAATGCAGTGTTTCCATACGGAACTAGGACACTCTCACAAACTTGTTCAGTGATTTGAGGTTGAGTACAGGCCAAAAAGATCCATTGGGTATTAGAACTAGAAACAGAGTCGAGTAGTTCCCTCTGCCTTTCTGGGCCAGAGGAACTGGCACTACCACTCCTGTATTTAGGAGAGAACTCACAACCTTTTGCAAAGCTTGCGCCTTTAACAGATCCGAAGGGATAATCATGGTGCAAAACTGGTGAGGGGGACGTTTCTTGCAGGAGACTGTGTACCCGTGAGAGACAACTTCTCGCACCCATGCGTCTGAGGTGGTGATTAACCAGACCTGGGTGAATCACAGAAGTCGGTCTCCCAACCAGGGAGAGGACCGCCCCGTCAAGCGACAGGCTTGTCTTGTTTAGAAGCAGGCTGATGGGCTGCCCAGGACTGCTTTGCCTTGGGCTTAGTGGTTTTGAGAGCACGAAATTGTCTCGGGTATGCCTCACCTTTTGCTTTCCCTTGAAGCTGAAAGAATGAAAAGTGGTACCTTTAGCCTTCTGTGCAGAAGGATTAGTATTTGAGAAAAAGGCAGTCTTAGCAGCTGCCAATTCAGACACAATTTTATTTAGGTCTTCCCCAAACAAAATGTCCCCCTTTAAAAGGGAGTACCGCCAAGGTCTTTTTGGAGTCTAGGTCCACCTTCCATGATCTCAACCACAGAATACTGCAAGCCAGAATAGACGCAGTCGACGACTTGGCTGTCAACACATCCGACTCAGAGACACCTCGAAAATGTAATAGGTGGCGGTGGTAATGTGAGACAGGTATTGTCTAGCATTGTCAGATATATCCTCGGGCAGCTCTTCCTCTAACGCCTGAACCCATGCTTCAATTCCTTTTGCAGCCCAGGAGGTCACAATAGTGGGTCTATGTACAGCACCTGTAAGGGAGTAAATAGATTTCAGGCATCCCTCCATACGCTTATCTGTCGGTTCCTTCAGTGAAGTGACAGTGGTGACAGGCGGAGTGGACAACACCACTAGACGGGTGACATGAGAATCCACCGGCTGTGAATTTTCCCACTTGTTACATAACTCTGCAGGGAGAGGATAGCGAGCCAAGGTCTATTTAGACAGAGGGAATTTCTTCCCTGGTTTAGACCAGGGCTCCTGCCTGATGTCCACCAAATGGTCAGAATGGGGTAACAGATTTTTAACCACCTTCTGCCATTTAAACATATCAGTTTTCTTAGCCACAGTAGTGGCATCCTCATCATCTGTGATTTGTAGGATTTGCTTAATAGCAACCACAAGGGCCGGGACATCAATTTGCAATGGAGAATCCTCGTCAGAAACACCTGATGCAGTGTCTGACAGGACAGTACACTCCCCCTCCTCTTCAGATGAAATATCTGAAAGATTAGTGGATTGTGAGGAGGAAGCAGCCCGCTTAGATGACCCAGAAACACTAGAGTGACCTTGAGTAGATTTTTGTCTAACCAAGGAATGATTTAATTGCTGCAACTGGTTAGACAAATTTTCTGCCCAAGGCGGATTAACCATAGGGACAAATTGTGGCTGTAATGGCACAGGTGGTCCCATAGGGGTCATAAGGCGTTTCACCAGAGTACCTAGTAGGTTTGTGAACGCAGCCCAGGGTGGCTCCTGATTGGTTACAGGAGCTGCGGACTGACTGGGAGATGTATGATACATAGTACACAGACCATCATACACAGTTTCCCCCTCTGGTAAATCTTTGGTGCATGCTCTGCATTTTGCAGGAGCATCCACAGACTTATTGCCCTTCTTGTTAGACTTTGTACACAAATGCAACAACAGAGTGAATTAGTACGATAAAGCCAGACAGAGTAAAATACCTGTGAAAAAATCCATTAGTATGTGACTGTAGACACAGTAGACAACACCAGCGAATAAATCCGGTATTATGTGACTAAATACACAGTAGAATACACGTAATAGGTAAATACTGTGATGCACTATATTAACTGTATGACACTGACGCACCTAGTCCGTTAGGGTACAGGATATAGTGATAGATATATCTGGGAAACACTGAAAGTGAAACCACACAGCAGATTCAGGCACACACAGTCACAGGCAATGCAGATAATTATTATGATAATAAAACTGAACTGGACTAGCATATGTACAGATATATATAACACAGCACGGTCATAGACCGAAGGTATATATCAGAATACTCGTACAATATATCCTGTAATAGGTACACTTTTTCTTAACTAACGTTGTCTGTATAAAAGACATGTAGAATACTCAAGTGTTTGTAAAGTCACAGCGTTGTATACAGGTGGCTTTATAAGGGAGACCTTGCCCTGCAGTCCCAGTGACTAGCCGCAACTATGCTTATAGGATGGCGCCCAGTGTCTCAGTCAGGGAGTGAGGGAGAGTGTGAGGCAGCTCCAGGTGGGAAAATCTGCAGTAGATGTTGCCCTGGGCCGGGGAGAGGCTACAGGTCAAGCGCCAGCTCCCCTATGCTGGACTTCCACCCCAGGTACTAGCGAGCCTTATTAAATGGGGCGTTAGTACACCCGACCTGTGCTCTATTGCCCTGGTGGTCTAGTGGGGTCCCTGTTCGGTGACAGTGTCCACGCCAGCGCCGTGACCCGTCTCCCTATATCGCGGATGGACCCTCTTACTTCCTCCGCGTAGCAGCCACGTGAACCAGGAGACATGTGCCTAAAGCCGCAAGTACCCGGGAACAGGCCGCGGGAGTATGCAACGCCGCTTGGAAGGTGATGGAACTGCAGCGCTGAAGTGTCACCATGACATGCAGCGCTGACAGCCCAGTTTTGAAGACATTTTCTGTTAGAAAAAGCTTTTTCAGAGCTGCCCAGTGCAGCCCACCTGTTAAGTGACCTGCTGCTGCAGACACCAACTGAAACTGAGCTCACAGTGCCAGGAGGCGGGGTTATAGAGAGGCCCCAATGCATCCTGGGACAGCCTAAAGCTTTAGCCTGTAGGTGCCTCTGGTTCAAGATACACCCCTCCTCCCCCATATTTTCCTGTGGAAACCAATGTAACCTGCTGCAGAAGTGTATTTTTATATAATCACATTTTAAAACTGCTATTAAAACCGTGGAGCATTGTACACGTTGTAATTAATTTTCTGTGTTCTATCTTTTTTGTATTATAATGATAACAATATAAAATACTACTACTACTATAATAATAGCAGTAATAATAACAACAACAGTACCTAAATAAAATGCAGTCTCTTCTAGTCCTGCCATGAGATGAAACATGTGAGAACAGCAGCAGAAAGATCATATGGAAACGGTATGTACTAGATAAGCACAGTGTACAGTAGATATCTGGGAAGTGCCCATGGGTTTACACACGTTTAATTTCCCGCACTCAGGACATGTCACGGATGCCTTTCATGCCTGTGTCGTGTTTCTGGTATTTTAGGCATATACTTTCAATGTCTGCAGCTTATGTACCTAAATCCTTAACATTTCAATCCAGTGGGCAGAATAATTTCTCTCCTAATAATTTGTCAGTATCTCTCCCAGCCTAGAACACAGGTTCAGGAACACACATTGCAACCCCAATCATATATACCGTACTATATGTATGTATAAATGCTTTATCATACCTCCCAACTTTGCATCTTCATAAAGAGGGACACACGCGCGGCGTCTATTCACCACTACTCTGCTAAGCAGTGCAGCAATGACAGGAGCCCCCTGACTGCTTCCCCCCACCACGGGACACTGTGGCCCGCGGGTGGGACAGCGGGACAGTCCCCAAAAAAGGGACTGTCCCGCACGTCACTGCTTTATAACTGATGTTTTTGTAATTGTTAGCATCCAGCAATAAACGGTCATAATAAATTCCTTTGTTAGTAAGACTACATATAGGTCTTAATTTACAAAGCACACCCATACACATTTTGGGAGTCATTCCGAGTTGATTGCACGTATCAACTTTTTGCTGCCCTGCGATCAACTAGACGCCGCCTATGGGGGAGTGTATTTCTGCATAGCAGGGCTGCAAACGCTTGTGCAGCCCTGCTATGCAAAAAATTTCCTGTAAAAGAAGACCAGGGTAAGAGTTACTTACCCTGTGCGATCGATCCAGCGATGCAGGTCCCGGAACTGGCGTCAGACATCCACCCTCCAAATGCCTGGACACGCCTGCGTTGGACTCACCACTCCCAGAAAACAGTGAGTTACCGCCCGGTTCCGCCTTCCTCCTGTCAGTCTTCTTGCAGTCGCCGCTGCGACCGCTTTCTTCGTTCAGGGCTGGGCAACGACGCTCCTGTGCAATGCAGCTGCCGCTCATGCGCAGTTCCGACCCGATCTCACGGCTGCGAGGAAGTGCAGCGTGCGATCATGTCGGAATGACCCCCTTTATCTCTATGGTCTTACCCACACACATCATCATGCTCACCTCCTCCCTATGCGTGGGAGCAGCCTCCATAAGCTAAAAGTTCATAGCGAGGCAGACAGATTTTTTATCTTCATATCAAGTCCACACTCCTACCACTTTCCCAACTACAGCATCCTGGAGTGGTTTGAGTTGTGTGTGTTCAGATCCCTGGTGTAAGTGTAAAATTGATAAAGATGACTGTACAGTATTTCATTGGTCACAAAGCATGAATACTCACCAATTTATGCCAAACACCTAAAACTGCTGCAATACTGTTTTAAACTGATTTTACACTGCAGAGCACACTCATCTTATATAAAAATAGAGAATGGTTCTTACATAGGGGGTAATTCAGATCTGATCGCTGGGCTGCTAAATTTGCTGTCCTGCGATCAGACAGTCACCGCCTCCAGGGGAGTGTATATTCGCCGTGCAAGTGTACGGTCCCATGTGTACGCAGAGCTGCAAAAATCCACTTTGCGCAGTCTCTGCGCAGCCCAGGACGTACTTCTCCAGTGTGATGAGAACAGGCTGATCGGGGCCGGAGCAGACGTCACACACACGCCCTAAAAACGCTTGGACATGCCTGCGTTTTTCCGGAAACTCCCTGTAAATGCTCAGTTGCCACCCACAAACTGCCTCTTCCTGTCAATCACCTTTGCCCGTGCGATCGGAATTGTCGCACCATCCCGTTGCTGAGTGGCGATGCCCATTGTTGTTGTCCGACGCATGTGCGCATTATGGAGCATATGCAGTTAGGACCTGATCGCCCACTATGCGAAAACGCACAGCAGCGATCAGATCTGAATTACCCCCATAGTTTGGAAAGGGGAAGCCTGCACACACATTTGTAAGTATTAAAATGAAATATCTATTTGTGCTTAGTATTTAACAGGATCCAAAACAAGCCAAAATGCAAATGTACAGTATTTGCAATTGCGTTTTTCAAGTGCGTATGCATCTGACTATGAATAAGGCCCATCAGGCTGAATCAGAGTTGCACACTATTGTTGCCGCAGATGCGATTTTTTAGGATGTATGAAAATATACTAATTGAACAAGCAGTGGGATTTCTATAGAGACGCCCACTAGAACTCTTCCAGCTGCCTGCAACTGCCGTCACATACGCAGCATCAACACAGATCCGGGAAACATTGATTACTCCAGTAAATATTTGGTTACTCAGAATGGACGCAGATGTGATTCCTATATATGGGATTGCAATTGGCGGCTGATACACGCCCTGAAAACTGTCCCGACATATCCGCGTTTTTGTGACCACTCCCACAAAACAACCACTTCCAGTCAATCGCTCACTACTGAATCCTCACTACGCATGTGCTTTGCGGCAGTGACGCATGCATGGTTTACCGATGATCGCTCAATTGAGAGAACATCAGCACAGCGCACAACTCTAATAATAATAATCCTTAAGGTCCTTCTTAGAGTATTGAGAGTCTTTTCATTAACAGTCTGTAAATGGATGCAGTCTTGCAGATTATTCATTCACTAACACAATCTGAGAAGGGTATTTATCATCCAATGCAGGTCAGCCAGAATAGCACTATTGTCATGCCAAATGTACTGTATGTAACGACATATCTCGGAAAGAACATGGTAGCATGTACCAATCAGTAGTGATTGAGTGAAGTACCTTTCAGTGAAGCAAATTCGAGAGTCTTCATCAGTGTGCTGATTTAAAAGCAATATTTCTTCGACAGAAATTAGCACAGTTATTATACTGATTTCAGGGTGATATAAGTAACGTGTGACAAATTACTTAAATAGCAATATTAGAATACCTAATATCCCATTATACTATGTGTTTCATTCAAATCCTTTCTTTCCTTTTTAACCACTCTTGCTCTATGACTCTCTAAAATATATATTTTATCCCTCACCACCGCTTTCTAGTGGTCATAGTAGGTGATAGCCTCAGAATAAAGGAAAAATATGTATATATGGTTGTATAGCCTGCAGCACACAATAACGTCCATACTGAGAGTGCTGGATACATAATGGGTTACAATAATCTCAAAAAAAGGAAACCAGCACCTCCAAATTACTGCATCAAAAAGCCTTTATCAATACATGAACACAAAAATCTTTAAAACACCAGAGGCAAGATACAGTGGCGGAACTAGCGAGCGGTGGGCCCAGGTGCGACAAAATGCTTTGACTCCCAATCCCATCCAAGTCCACCCCCTCACCCCTGGAGAGGACCTGGTGAGGGGGACCTGCTCAGGGCCAGAGAAATGGATACCTAGCAACAGTGCCGTAACTAGACATTTTAGCACTGTGTGCAAAAAACGGCATCGGAGCCCCACGCAAAACATGCATGCAAAACAGGGGCAGTGTGCGCTGTAGGCGCGCGCAAAAATACATAGTGGCGTGGCTTCGTGGGGAAGGGGTGTGGCCACAAAATAATACCAATTCATAAAATGGTGCACAGTAGTCTCCATTATTCAAATTACGCCGCACAGTAGCACCACTACACCAGGTAGAGACCCTTTTACACCTTACGGCAGACAGATTCCTCTTTTTACACATTACAACAGACAGTGTCCCCTTTTTACACATTACGGCAGACAGCGTCCCCCTTTTTACACATAACGGCAGACAGCGTGCCCTTTTTACACATAGCGGCAGACAACATGCACTTTTTACACATAGCAGCAGACAGCGTACACTTTTTACAAATAACGGCAGACAGCGTGCCCTTGTTAAACATAGCGGCAGACACAGTGGCGGATTCAGCAGGGGGGGGGCACCAAGGCACGTGCCCCCCCTGTCGTTTAGGAGACTTTTTAAAATGTTATTTAAAATAATGCTGTTTGCTCCCCCGGCTGCATCTGCTTTGGTGGTCCAGTGGTTTGTGCGGCTACTGTCGCGGCTGCGCTCCGACTTTCACTGTCAGGACAGCCCGCAGGTATGCAGATTCTGTTGGTGACACGGCGCCGTGGAGGGCACCCTCTCGTGGAGCAGTGAGAGGCGCTTCAAATCCGGAGTCTCAGATGTCTGAACGGAGCGCCACCAGTCTCTACCGTGCGCCTGGAGCTCACTGCCGCCGCCATACTCAAGGTGAAGTGACCCGGGGTGCGGGTGCTGCTGCGCTGGGGGTGTGCAGGGTTCTGGACCAGGGGACATCAGGGTAAGCTTCCGAAGCTATGCTAACTGCTGCTCGCTCCTCCTCTGTGTGACAGGAGGTATTGATTGAGATAGATATATAATCTATCTCAAAACATACACACACACTGACTTCACTGTGCCACCTGCGGAAGGGGTATGGGATCACTACATTGCTTCTGCTTCATGGTAGGTCGTGATCACGGCACCTACTGAGGGGGCAATACAAGGGCAAATGCAGGATTTAGTGAGGGAGGTTTCTGGGGGGGGGGTCTATGTATATGTATGTGTGCATGTGTGTGTATATATATATATATATATATATATATATATACACACACACATACTGTACATATATATATATATATATATGTATGTACATTCATACATATATACACTAGCACACACATACATACATACATACATACATACATACATACACAAGCACACATACATACATAACTACAAATATATACATACACACATTGGCCCTCATTCTGAGTTGTTCACAGCGGATCATCGCATCGCAAACGGCAGGAAAACCACAAACTGCGCATGCGCAAAAGCGGAAATACGCATGCGCAAGCATAGCGATACGACACTTGTGCAGAATTACTACAAAGAAAACTGCTCGTAATACACAAACGAAAACGGGGAGTGACGGAGGCATGGCAGAGGCACGGCTTCGCAATCCTACGACATGGGCGTTAGTGATGAGCGGGTTCGGATCCTCGGGATCCGAACTCGCCCAAACTTCACCTTTTTTTTCACGGGTCCGAACGACTCGGATCCTCCCGCCTTGCTCGGATAACCCGAGCGCGCCCGAACGTCATCATCCCGCTGTCGGATTCTCGCGAGATTCGGATTCTATATAAGGAGCCGCGCGTCGCCGCCATTTTCACACGTGCATTGAGATTGATAGGGAGAGGACGTGGCTGGCGTCCTCTCCGTTATAGTAGAAGAAAAGAGTAAAGAGACTGAGTGACTTATAATTGTGGGGAGGATTGGGGACGGGGAGCAGCTGTTGGAGTACAGTGCAGGGTTTTGATTATACCACCAGTGAGTTTAATCCTTTGTTTCTCTGCCTGAAAAAAACGCTCCACCATATCTGTGCTCACTCAGTGTGCTGCACTGCTGCATGATATATCTGTGCTGAGTGCACTGCTCAGTGCTCACACTGCCTAATTGTGGGGACTGGGGAGCAGTTATAGCAGGAGTACAGTGCACTGTTTTGCTGACAGTGACCACCAGTCCTGTACCTACCTCTGTGTCGTCAGTGCACTCGTCGTCCATAAGTAATATAATACTATACTATCCATCCATCTACATTGTATACCTGTGGTGGCTTTTTTTTTCTTCATACTAGTTTAGCAGTCTGCTGACAGTGTTTACCAGGTCCGTTATTATTATACAGTATATTATATATATATATATAGCAGTACGGTAGGCCACGGCTGTACCTACCTCTGTGTCGTCAGTGCAATCGTCGTCCATAAGTAATATAATACTATACTATCCATCCATCTACATTGTATACCTGTGGTGGCTTTTAGTTGTGCGCATTAAAATATGGAGAACAAAAATGTGGAGGTTAAAAAAATAGGGAAAGATCAAGATCCACTTCCACCTCGTGCTGAAGCTGCTGCCACTAGTCATGGCCGAGACGATGAAATGCCATCAACGTCGTCAGCCAAGGCCGATGCCCAATGTCATAGTACAGAGCATGTAAAATCCAAAACACAAAAGATCAGTAAAATGACCCAAAAATCAAAATTAAAAGCGTCTGAGGAGAAGCGTAAACTTGCCAATATGCCATTTACGACACGGAGTGGCAAGGAACGGCTGAGGCCCTGGCCTATGTTCATGGCTAGTGGTTCAGCTTCACATGAGGATGGAAGCACTCATCCTCTCGCTAGAAAAAAGAAAAGACTTAAGCTGGCAAAAGCACAGCAAAGAACTGTGCGTTCTTCGAAATCACAAATCCCCAAGGAGAGTCCAATTGTGTCGGTTGCGATGCCTGACCTTCCCAACACTGGACGGGAAGAGCTTGCGCCTTCCACCATTTGCACGCCCCCTGCAAGTGCTGGAAGGAGCACCCGCAGTCCAGTTCCTGATAGTCAAATTGAAGATGTCAGTGTTGAAGTACACCAGGATGAGGATATGGGTGTTGCTGGCGCTGGGGAGGAAATTGACAAGGAGGATTCTGATGGTGAGGTGGTTTGTT
Organism: Pseudophryne corroboree; assembly: GCF_028390025.1. Lineage (NCBI taxonomy): Eukaryota > Metazoa > Chordata > Amphibia > Anura > Myobatrachidae > Pseudophryne > Pseudophryne corroboree. The sequence goes on from NC_086449.1 coordinate 617,620,669, forward strand.
TAAGTCAGGCACCCGGGGAGACACCTGTTGTCCGTGGGAGGAATATGGCCATTGACATGCCTGGTCAAAATACAAAAAAAAAACAGCTCTTCAGTGTGGAATTATTTCAACAGAAATGCGGACAACTGGTGTCAAGCCGTGTGTTGCCTTTGTCAAGCTGTAATAAGTAGGGGTAAGGACGTTAACCACCTCGGAACATCCTCCCTTATATGTCACCTGCAGCGCATTCATAATAAGTCAGTGACAAGTTCAAAAACTTTGGGCGACAGCGGAAGCAGTCCACTGACCAGTAAATCCCTTCCTCTTGTAACCAAGCTCGCGCAAACCACACCACCAACTCCCTCAGTGTCAAATTCCTCCTTACCCAGGAAAGCCAATAGTCCTGCAGGCCATGTCACTGGCAAGTCTGACGAGTCCTCTCCTGCCTGGGATTCCTCTGATGCATCCTTGAGTGTAACGCCTACTGCTGCTGGCGCTGCTGTTGTTGCTGCTGGGAGCCGATCGTCATCCCAGAGGGGAAGTCGGAAGACCACTTGTACTACTTCCAGTAAGCAATTGACTGTCCAACAGTCCTTTGCGAGGAAGATGAAATATCACAGCAGTCATCCTGTTACAAAGCGGATAACTCAGGCCTTGACAACTATGTTGGTGTTAGACGTGCGTCCAGTATCCGCCCTTAGTTCACGGGGAACTAGACAATTGCTTGAGGTAGTGTGCCCCCGTTACCAAATACCATCTAGGTTCCACTTCTCTAGGCAGGCGATACCGAGAATGTACACGGACGTCAGAAAAAGACTCACCAGTGTCCTAAAAAATGCAGTTGTACCCAATGTCCACTTAACCACGGACATGTGGACAAGTGGAGCAGGGCAGACTCAGGACTACATGACTGTGACAGCCCACTGGGTAGATGTATTGCCTCCCGCTGCAAGAACAGCAGCGGCGGCACCAGTAGCAGCATCTCGCAAACGCCAACTCGTTCCTAGGCAGGCTACGCTTTGTATCACCGCTTTCCAGAATACGCACACAGCTGAAAACCTCTTACGGCAACTGAGGAAGATCATCGCAGAATGGCTTACCCCAATTGGACTCTCCTGGGGATTTGTGGCATCGGACAATGCCAGCAATATTATGCGTGCATTACATCTGGGCAAATTCCAGCACGTCCCATGTTTTGCACATACCTTGAATTTGGTGGTGTAGAATTATTTAAAAAACGACAGGGGCGTGCAAGATATGCTGTCGGTGGCCAGAAGAATTGCAGCACACTTTCGGCGTACAGACACCGCGTACAGAAGACTGGAGCACCACCAAAAACACCTGAACCTGCCCTGCCATCATCTGAAGCAAGAGGTGGTAACGAGGTGGAATTCAACCCTCTATATGCTTCAGAGGATGGAGGAGCAGCAAAAGGCCATTCAAGCCTATACATCTGCCCACGATATAGGCAAAGGAGTGGGAATGCACCTGTCTCAAGCGCAGTGGAGAATGATTTCAACGTTGTGCAAGGTTCTGCAACCTTTTGAACTTGCCACACGTGAAGTCAGTTCAGACACTGCCAGCCTGAGTCAGGTCATTCCCCTCATCAGGCTTTTGCAGAAGAAGCTGGAGGCATTGAAGGAGGAGCTAAAACAGCGATTCCGCTAGGCATGTGGGACTTGTGGATGGAGCCCTTCATTCGCTTAACCAGGATTCACGTGTGGTCAATCTGTTGAAATCAGAGCACTACATTTTGGCCACCGTGCTCGATCCTAGATTTAAAACCTACATTGTATCTCTCTTTCCGGCAGACACAAGTCTGCAGAGGTTCAAAGACCTGCTGGTGAGAAAATTGTCAAGTCAAGCGGAACGCGACCTGTCAACATCTCCTCCTTCACTTTCTCCCGCAACTGGGGGTGCGAGGAAAAGGCTACGAATTCCGAGCCCACCCGCTGGCGGTGATGCAGGGCAGTCTGGAGTGACTGCTGATGCTGACATCTGGTCCGGACTGAAGGACCTGCCAACGATTACTGACATGTCGTCTACTGTCACTGCATATGATTCTCTCACCATTGAAAGAATGGTGGAGGATTATATGAGTGACCGCATCCAAGTAGGCACGTCAGACAGTCCGTACGTATACTGGCAGGAAAAAGAGGCAATTTGGAGGCCCTTGCACAAACTGGCTTTATTCTACCTAAGTTGCCCTCCCTCCAGTGTGTACTCCGAAAGAGTGTTTAGTGCCGCCGCTCACCTTGTCAGCAATCGGCGTACGAGGTTACTTCCAGAAAATGTGGAGAAGATGATGTTCATTAAAATGAATTATAATCAATTCCTCCATGGAGACATTCACCAGCAGCAATTGCCTCCAGAAAGAACACGGGGACCTGAGATGGTGGATTCCAGTGGGGACGAATTAATAATCTGTGAGGAGGGGGATGTACACAGTGAAAGGGGTGATGAATCGGACGATGATGATGAGGTGGACATCTTGCCTCTGTAAAACCAGTTTGTGCAAGGAGAGATTGATTGCTTCTTTTTTGGTGGGGGCCCAACCAGTCATTTCAGTCACAGTCATGTGGCAGACCCTGTCGCTGAAATGATGGGTTCGTTAAAGTGTGCATGTCCTGTTTTTACAACATAAGGGTGGGTGGGAGGGCCCAAGGACAATTCCATCTTGCACCTCTTTTTTCTGTCATTTTTCTTTGCGTCATGTGCTGTTTGGGGAGTATTTTTTTGAAGGGCCATCCTGCGTGACACTGCAGTGCCACTCCTAGATGGGCCAGGTGTTTGTGTCGGCCACTAGGGTCGCTTAGCTTAGTCACACAGCTACCTCATTGCGCCTCTTTTTTTCTTTGCGTCATGTGCTGTTTGGGGAGTATTTTTTTGAAGGGCCATCCTGCGTGACACTGCAGTGCCACTCCTAGATGGGCCAGGTGTTTGTGTAGGCCACTAGGGTCGCTTAGCTTAGTCACACAGCTACCTCATTGCGCCTCTTTTTTTCTTTGCGTCATGTGCTGTTTGGGGAGTATTTTTTTGAAGGGCCATCCTGCGTGACACTGCAGTGCCACTCCTAGATGGGCCAGGTGTTTGTGTCGGCCACTTGGGTCGCTTAGCTTAGCCATCCAGCGACCTCGGCTTAGCTTAGTCACACAGCTACCTCATTGCGCCTCTTTTTTTCTTTGCGTCATGTGCTGTTTGGGGAGTATTTTTTTTGAAGGGCCATCCTGCGTGACACTGCAGTGCCACTCCTAGATGGGCCAGGTGTTTGTGTCGGCCACTAGGGTCGCTTAGCTTAGCCATCCAGCGACCTCGGTGCAAATTTTAGGACTAAAATTAATATTGTGAGGTGTGAGGTGTTCAGAATAGACTGAAAATGAGTGGAAATTATGGTTATTGAGGTTAATAATACTATGGGATCAAAATGACCCCCAAATTCTATGATTTAAGCTGTTTTTTAGGGTTTTTTGAAAAAAACACCCGAATCCAAAACACACCCGAATCCGACAAAAAAAATTCGGTGAGGTTTTGCCAAAACGCGTCCGAACCCAAAACACGGCCACGGAACCGAACCCAAAACCAAAACCCGAAAAATTTCAGGTGCACATCAGTGAAAGTGGGCGGCTAGTGTGGGAGTATGCATCCAGCAGTAGGCGTGTTTTTGGCAAAAATGCGTATCCTATGTTAAAAGTACATAACAAATTTCCGCTATCTTCACGCAGCAGAAGAGTGAGTCTGCAGCTACTCAGCACTTGCGAAGTACTGTTACAAGTGTGTGTCTGCTCTAATTAGCAATTAATAAGCAACTGAATTCACCTGTTGAGCATTTACTTGCAAAACACTGCTCTTACAAAATAATACAAGCAGCAATTTTATGGCCACTTCATATTTGTATTGTTAGCACAAACAAATCTGACACACTCACAAATAATGCACTGTATTTTTTTGAACCAATAAAAATTAACTGATGTTAAATGCATGTTTAAATTATTTGTTTTATAATCTCAAATGTGACTAAACTAACTAATAAACTACATCAGCTAAATCTTCTCAACATAGACATATTCCTTTGTACATACCAAATAACATGAGCACCATAATGCAGCCTACATTTAATGTGACTTATTCTTTAAAAAAAAAAAAATATATATGTGTCCATATCTAATACTATGGCATGTTGCCCCTAGTAACCCAAGTTTTTTTTTGGTTAATTTTTTTTGTATATGTTAAATTAAGTGTTGTGCAAAGCATACAGATTTAAAATTACACTATGCAATGTTTGTCTTAATATTCTGATTGTTCCCTTGTTCCACAAATGTCAATATGCCATGTTCAAGTTTCCAGGGCACAGTTTTCATGAGTGCATAACCTTTAATAAAGCACACAAACAATTGTAAAGTAATTTTTTTTTTACTTCAAATAAAGTTCAAAATCAACACAACATGGCTACAAATGAGCATGACATACAGAGATGGACATAGCAGCAAGCAGATGGCATTGGGCAAATGCACATAGCAGAACCCAGTACTATGGTAACCCCTTATTCTGCCAGAATTTGTTTTTTTCAATTAAGTAAGTGAACCCCCAGCCAGACTAAACTTTTAGGGGAACTGAGGTAGATTCCGGAACAAACACACAAACACAAACATACACAGCACGCTAGGAAGAGGAAGATGGCTCAGGTGTAGGCACAAATAACTCACAGGCTACAATTTAAAGAAAACATTTCACTTTGAGGGAGTTCTACATTCTGGCCACACAAGCCAAAATAAAAAAATACATCGAGGCAACATGTAAAATATGGGTGCTGCCCATCTGGAGAGACATCACTTTCTCTTTTTTTTTTCCCCGCCTGATGATGTTCTTCTTGGCTTGGTCTGCGGAGCGACCTTCGAGGGCCCTGCCCAGTGGGATGTTCTTCCTGGGCAGGGGGAGGGGAGGGAGCCGATGTGGCTGGCTCTCTGCCACTTTGGGCAAGGGAGACAGCGATGTCCTGGAGCCCTTGCCGAATGGAATTGGCAAGTTCATGGAAGGAGGAGGCGAGTTGATCTTGTCCCTGCCTGATCTCTGCCAGACCTTGGCAGAGTTGAGCTACACCTTGCTCCACACTGGTTCTGTGCTCAGTGAGCCGGACAGGTATCTGGCTTACCTCCCGGAGCATCCTGTCCTGAAAAGCATTCAGGCTCTCACCATACCTGGCTATTTCAGTCAGGATTTCCGGGATAGCAGAGGGTTGGGTGGGGGGGCCAGTTAGAATCTGGTTGGATGGGATTTGTGGTCCCACACTGCCAGACACACTAGGTCCCTCCACCTCAGCCTCAGCCACATAACCCTCCTGTGACTCTACCTGCTCACCCCCCTGTGCTGTCTTATGTGCAAAGCAAATAGAAGAATGAGTGGAAAAAGAGTAGATAAAAACAATATGAGATGTTTGTTTAAAAAAAAAAAAAATATGTGTGTAAACTTACCTGGCAAGTCATGTGCATGGAGTATTTCAGGCAGGTCCGTGTCCATATAAGACACCCCAACCCCCTCCTCGTAGCTCACACAGTCCATCGCTATCTCCTCCAGATCTGTGTATTCCACAGTGGCAGCTGGTCCTCCCCCTGTTGCCCTCGAGGCATTCCACTCCGCAGACCTCTTGCCCTTCAGGCGGGATTTGAAGTCGGCCCAACTACATATGTGGTGAAAAACAGGGGCAAGGTAGTGTTAAATTTTGGAAACCTGCTTTAATATAGAGTACACATGCTATGCATTTGGTTGCTATAGGCAACATCACATTAAAGTTACTTTTTAATAATACTTGGCACAGAAAATGGACTGGCAATATACACTTACCGTCTTCGAACTTCCTGCGAGGTGCGGACTATTGAGCCGACTTCATTAATAGAATTAGTGATGTCCCTCCAAATTCTGTCTTTGGTTGCAGCACCCATGTTTTTGGGTCCTCGATGTATTTTTTGCATGGCCTGGGTAACCAAAATCCGTAACTCCCTCTTAGTGAATGCGGGCTGTTTTTTTTCCCCTGGAAGTAGCCTGTGAGCTATCATCCTGACCTTCATCACCATCTTCCTCTTCACTAGCTGCTTGTGTAGTTTGTGTTTGAGCTGCTAGTCCAGAATCACCCTCAGTTTCCCCACTAGCTATGTCTGGCAGGGGATTCACTCCTAACTCCTGGGTAGCAGAAGGAGTTTGTATAGTACTGGGTCCTGGTATTTCTGAGTCTGCATTTGCAAAATCAAGCATCTGCCTCCGCAGTGCTAATCTTCTCTGTGTTAGTGCTGCCATCTGCTTCTGCACCTCGTCCATCTCTGCTGCCGTCTGCTCACGAGTAGCCATGTTGCTGGTAGCATGTGTGTATGCACGAGTGTTCAGGTATTTATAGCTGCTTGCGTTTTCCGGTGCGGAATTCCGCGCAGGTGTATATTATGCTAATTGGTCCAGTAATTGCTGCACTGGCTATATGAACGCCTTGCATGCAGCCTGTGTGTGGGTGTATGCGGAAAATTACTAAAGCACGGTGGACATTTCTGAGTGAGCACATTTGAGTGAGTTTTGAGAGTATTTTATATTGTTTCAGTAAAATTTTTTAAGGCAATATTCTCCTTTTCATGTATGTTGTGTAAGATTGTTGTATCCAACAGTTTTTAATAGTTTATAAAGTATTTATTTTATATATGTGTGAAGACTAATATGTTTATGATGTGAAGTCATATTTTAATAATATGTGTGTGTGTGTGTGTGTCCGCATGTGCGAATCTCCGCCAATGTGAACTATACAAACTGTCCTGCACATCAATGTACACATCAATAAAGTTGATTACAGATGACACCATACATTTCCAACCAATCACATGCAATCACAAACTATAAATATAAGCCCATATATGGAAAACGCCATTGCCATGATGCGCGCAGCAGCATTCACACGCCGCGAGCTGCACGTACTAGTGGCAGTGATGGACCGCCGCGTAGGCCGCGCAGGGCCCTTTGTCCCAAATAGGGTGAAGCGCGAGGCCTACGCGGAGGTCCGGTGCTTATTGCGGACCCGCGTCCGCAGCCGGAGGACAGTTATCCAGATGGAGAGGCGCTGGAGCGACCTCCGCAGGCGTACGACAAACCTGTTGGCGGAGCTCCGCCAACAAATCCGTACCCTACGTAGGCGCAGTACGTAAAATATTACAGTGCATAACAGATTTTTAGCAAATACTTTGCATACTTTCACTAAGTGAGAGTGTGTAAATTAGCACACTTACAATAAACTTGTAGAATAAACATGAGTGTGTGTGGGTAGGGCAAGCAGTACTGACTGTGTAGCAAGGTGCTTCTGAAAAAGTGCATGTTGTTGTACAGAGTTGCTACACAGGCTGTCAACTGAACCCAATAACTTGCTCAGTGTGGTAATTTTAATAAGGTGGGTTTTTTTTTTAGAACTGGTGATGTTGCCTATAGCAACCAATCAGATTCAATCTATTATATTCTAGAAGCAGCTTAATAAATGTTACATATAATCTGTTTGGTTGCTATGGGCAACCTCACCAGTTTCAAAATTAGAAAAACCTATTAATGTTACCCCTTTGTCTTTAACATGGGACAGAACAGAGTAATAGAAAAATGTTGTTGTTAAAAATTTTCACGCTACAACCAAAATATTACATATGTCATTCTAGGGTGAGCACAATGGCAAGCTGCTGCTGCTGGGAGCCCCGACCAGTCCCCTTCTGAGCCCCCTCCCCTTCTTACACCCAATCCCCCTCTCCTATCCAGTCCCCTTCTCAGCCCCCCTCCCCTTCTGTCACCCAATCCCCCTCTCCTTCCTAGTCCCCTTCTCAGCCCCCCTCCCCTTCTGTCACCCAATCCCCCTCTCCTTCCCAGTCCCCTTCTCAGCCCCCCTCCCCTTCTGTCACCCATTCCCCCTCTCCTTCCCAGTCCCCTTCTCAGCCACCCTCCACCTCTCTTTACCAATACCCCTCTCTGTCCCCCTCCACCTCTGTAGGACAAAGCACCACTCCGCCCACCTCACCCTCTCTTTCCCATTCCCCCTCTCTGGCCCCCTCCCCCTCTGTGACCCAACCCACCTCTCCGCCACCCTCCCCCTCTCAATCTGACCCACCCTCTGTACCAAGCTCCCCCTTCCAGCCTCCTTCCCCCATCCAGCCTCCTACCCCTATCCAGCCTCCTTCCCCCACCCAGCCGCCATCCCCACCTTTGGAATGGGCAGCAGAGGCCCCGGAGGCACTTCTGGGAGGTGATCAAGTGGCACAGGACAGTAAGTTGACACTCATTGACATTTAATTTTTAACCGAATTTAACTACACATTCTAATAAATGCAGTGTTGTACTGGGTAAAATCTTTTGCCAAGGTAAAATGTTTGTCTTCTTCATCATGGTATGGATGTTGCATTTACATTTGTGTGAGGAACATTAGATGTACAGTGTCTACGTCTGCAATGTTGAGGATGCCCACTCTAGGTCGACACTCATTATGTCGACAGGGTTGCCCAGGACAACAGGGTTTGTATGTGCAACATTATCTGCTAAACAGTTAGACGTGAGTGGAGTGTAGTATGTTGTTGGACTTTTACACTTGTGGTTGGGTATTCCAATATTTGCACATTGAATTTGAATGCTTCACTTTGTTAGGCTGGCTAAGGACACAGTGATTTTTGTTGTGAAATTTACACTCAAAAATAAAGAACATTTAATTTAAAAACATGTTGGACCTTATGTAGTAAGTAAGGCAGGCTTTCAGGGAGTGTGGGTATGCTACGATATGTTGTCCTTCTGAAGATGTTGATATGCAGTGTGATGATGCAGGGCCAACCCCCAAAAAGATAAGTCGGCTTCACTCCAGATGTGAATGAATGCCAACATGGTGTTACATTTACTAAGATGGTAGTTCTCTTTAAGATGGGATGTTACCCATAACAACCAATAAGATTATACTTGTAATTTTTGTGGCCCTTTCTACAAGATAATATGTTGAATTTGATTGGTTGCTATGGTCAACGTCCCATCTTAAATAGAACTCCCATATTAGTAAATTTACCCCATGGTGTGGTACACTTTATTAAAAAATAATAGTTAAAAACAAACTTTGCTGAGCAGGCTTCTGTGTTGTTCTGCTACTGATTTATCCTTAAAACAGACATGATGTAGTCACTTAGGCATTAAAGCAGGCCTGTCCAAACTGCGGCCCTCCAGCTGCTGAGAAACTACACATCCCAGCATGCCCTGACACAGTTTTGCATTCTCTGACCCCAAAACTGTGTCTTGACATGCTGGTATATGTAGTTTCACAACAGCTGGAGGGCCTCAGTTTGGACATGCCTGCATTAAAGTGTGCTTTGTGCCTTGCTAGTATAATAGGTAATGTGAGTAAGTTAGTAATGTTTTCTATGACTCTTCTTTTCAGATGCTGCAGTTGGAGATCCCACCAGTTTCCCAGAACTTTTGATACGGCTAAAAGGCAATTTACGAGCCATAATTGAGGACATTGAGGCCATTGAAATTTTTTTTTAAATTATAATTTTAATTTGTTTCACAGTTTAATTTCTTTAAAAAAAAAAAAATTGTTGAAGTTAAGCGGGTGTTGTGTTTATTTATGCTATAAAGGAACAGCACATTGGCGTGCAGAAATTGGGGACCTTAAACAGTTCACACATCTTTATAGATTGGTAAATGCTCAATTAGCTTAGTGATATCATTCAGGTGCTCGAAAGGAAGGGTTATTTCTGAGCAAGAAAAAAAGCAATTGGTTTCCCCAGCACCCTGAATGATAACAGTAACCAGATATAAATCCCACATGATAATAGAATTCAGAGATCTTCGTTACACATATTTGCGCAAATGTGTGGTTAAGCCCCAAAGCCGCATCAAGGCCTCTCTGTATATTTGGGGTCCCTAGCGCTATATCTAGGTGCAGGGTGTGGCACCCCAAAACACCAGAATGAGCCAGAAAGCCCAGCGTGGCATACCAGTGTAAAAAACTATAGTGTTAATAAATTAGTATTTAGGAAGCCGAAGCTATAGAGAAGGTGATACAAACATGAAATGTAATTAAAATAGAGAAATAGTGTTAGAAAATTAATAAGTGAAAAGTGTTAATAGAATGTAAAGGTATGCCACACTAAAGCCATCCAGCCCAGCCAGTCCAGAGGCACCACACCTCACACCTCCATTACCCCAATCTGGGTCTAATATTAACCAGCAAGGAGCCACATGATAATGGTTACTGTTATCATTCAGGGTTCTGGGGAAACCAATTGCTTTTTTTCTAGTTCACACATCTTACTTAAGAATAATTTCAAAAAATACAACAACAATAATTTTTTAATAAAAATCATTAGGAGGTTATGGATTATAAATACATGTAAACACATTTATTCACACACTACACATCTACACAATACTTCAAACATTTGCATTAGACCAGGCACATTTCCAATATCTATATTTGTAATTTATCCACATCAATGTTTATGGCCAATTATGGCTACAAAGTGTTCTTCTGGTATTCTTTGAAGACTTAATTGGTCAGGACCATTGTCATTCATTACACTAAATTGGATTCGTAATTGAGGAGGGCTTGTGGACTTTAAACTGAAAGGTGTAATTTCACTTAATAGAAAAAAAAAACCATTGTTGTGCGTTTTTCCGCAAAAGTGTGCACTTTTAAGAAGAATGTGTAAATCTACTAAAACTTAGTATTTTTACGTTGAGGTTTGTGTTAATGCGATGCCTTCGCATTGCTGCGATGTCATTTGGCGTACGCCCACATTGTGTAATACTGCGAACGAATTGGCAAAAATACGTTGGGGGCGGATATTCGCAATTTTGCAACATGTTCGCAATTTTGCTCATACCTTGTGCGAACGAAAAAAATAGCGAACAACTCGGAATGACCACCATTGTTTGAACACTGTTTTCCCCACCAGGGGCTGGGAGCGGATGGGCAGCAGCGTGAGGACCGAGGGAGCTGCTGTGGCTGAGCATGCGCAGCCAGCAGCTCCCTGACGGGCATTCTGTAAGAAGAGGCACGGCAGCAGCATCACGGTATCGAACGCGTACGCGATCGCGTCTTTTAGCTGAGACGGAGACAGCTGTGTCTCTGTCTCAAAAATAGAAAATTCGGCTCATCAGGGGGGGTTTCCAGGTACTCGGAAACCCCCCCTGCGTGCGCCACTGGTAATACTCATGTGTTTGCTGCACCACTTGAAAGGAGGCATATTCACTCCTTAACTGGGTTGGGGTTTGTGCTGCTCTAGGTATGGACATACTTATACTGGTCCACTAGCGAGGGGTATGGGCTTGCTGCTCTCCTTGAAAGTGGGAGAGGGGGGGCAACGTACTGGGAATGGTAATGTACTGGCTGCATCGGGCAGTACAGATGGTGTAGTGGTTAGCATTACTGCCTCAGAGCACTTGGGTCCATTCCTAGCATGGCCCTGTGTGGAGTTTGTATATTCTCCCCATACTTTCATGGGTATCCTCCGGGTACTCCGGTTTTCTCCCACAATCCAAAAATATACTGGTTAATAAATTGGCTCCTGACAAAAATGAACTCTAGTGTATAATAGTGGATGTACATCGATAGAATACATGGGCCAAGGGGTACTTATCTATCCACTGCCTTTCCCCATCACCCACTACCTCTATGTCTCTCACTGTCTCTCCCCGTACCGTCACCCTCTGCTTCTCCCCTGAGTCACTATTGATAAAGCTAAATATTTATCCTTTAACACAAGCTATTTACTAATACCGTGAAGCCGTAATGGCCGCTAAACCTCGTGCACGTGCTACGCACTTCGTACGCTATTTGCGTACCAAGACCTCGCACGTGGTACACAAGTTACGTACACACGCTACGCTGAGTGTACGGAATACACACAGCGAGCGTACACACAGACAATATCCTTTTCAAACCTTTAACACAGAGTATGCTTATACTGTAAACCTTAGCATTGAGGTACTGTAATGATGGCACTATACTATATATCCCGCACCAGACTGAGTGATTCAAATACAATAATAATAATGGTATATTCAAGAAAACCAGCTGGTATACCTTCCTTTGCTAGATTACACCTTGTTTATGCTGGAGGTGCTCCTGCAATCAAAATATACAGAACATTAGAGAATGTGTTTGTTGCAAAGAGGCAACAAAGAGAATGGATTGCTTTTTGGAGCACTCTTTTTTAACAATTTTTATGCAAATCAGTTTGATATGATTATAAGAGTTAAAACGTAACCTTTAATCAATACTCCTAAAATGAAAGGGGGTTATTAATCAGTAACATACATTTCCAATGAAAGTGTCAATCCATAATTATATCAACATCCCCTTATAAACAAACAATTTTTTTATAACATTGTTTTAAATTCATTAATGATCCAAATAATGATGAAGATCTAATTTTAATTAAAATCAATAGTTCATGTGTGGTGAGATATTCTTTTATGTTCAAACTTAAGATTATAAATCTCAATTCATGCAAATATTGCAATCAAAAGAAAGAATGTGTTTACGTACATGTACTTAATGTAGTTGATGTCGAAAACCAACAATGGTAATCAACTTTTCTGCCATCTGCACCTGTGAGCTTAGAGTCTATGCAACAGACAGTATCTCTTTACTGGTCTATTTCATTATCTGCCAAGTTCTTGGATACAAGTGTAAACAATGTTGCCTTTCTGGCTCTTACAATTCTCTCTGCAGTTTTCCAAGCCTGTGTGTCATACAGGCTGCATAATATTTTGAGTGGCCCTAAATTGTGCTTCTCATAAGGACATAGACAATTTCTCTCTGTCTTTATGCGTGATTGCACATGCCCATAAGGTTGGGCCCAGGTTCCTGCTAATTGATATTCATAAATATATACAAGCACTATGGATTAATTGCAAATGGTGTAAGTGTGTCCTTTGTGTGACAGACTGTCACTTAAATGGTATATGTTTCAGTTTATTGTCCAGAGAGTGTCAGACATATCATACGAGAAAGCAAGATATAGCACACTGATTTCCATAGCCATAATATAAAGAAAAGTACAATCCAAGATGCCGTCTTCCTCATCTACTGCCCATTATCATCATGGAGCGGATAATGAGTGAGAGTAAGGGTTATTGCCAGATTGATAGAGTGGATAGAATCGGCGTTACTCTGTTACTCTGTGTCTGGTGTTAGGTGGACCCTGATACCTTTTGGCATTGCAAGATCCAGATTCGCCAGCAGAAAACAGGTAGACGCTAGAAATAGCAGATGGATAATGCAGGATATCTGGTTTATGCGTGATTGCACATGCCCATAAGGTTGGGCCCTGGTTCCTGCTAATTGATGTTCATAAATATATACAAGCACTATGGATTAATTGCAATGGTGTAAGTGTGTCCTTTGTGTGACAGACTGTCACTTAAATGGTATATATTTCAGTTTATTGTCCAGAGAGTGTCAGACATACCATACGAGAAACCAAGATATAGCACACTGATTTCCATAGCCATATTATAAAGAAAAGTACAATCCAAGATGCCGTCTTCCTCATCTACTGCCCATTATCATTATGGAGCGGATAATGAGTGAGAGTAAGGGTTATTGCCAGATTGATAGAGTGGATAGATTCGGCGTTACTCTGTTACTCTGTGCCTGGTGTTAGGTGGACCCTGATACCTTTTGGCATTGCAAGATCCAGATTCGCCAGCAGAGAGCAGGTAGACGCTAGAAATAGCAGATGGATAATGCAGGATATCTGGTTGATTTAGCAAGAACCATTTATTAGATGTCTGTATGAAATATCAGGCACATAGCTCCCATACTGTCTAAATGATCAATACTATTCTGGTTAGCCTTCTGTTAGTATAGTTGTGACACACGGCTACTGCAATTAATTAAGAGAGCTGATTTGGAGTAAGTGTGAACCACAGCCTAAACTTATTATGGTTCTAATGGATCGTAAATTGGCAAGTTATTCACACATTGCTGAATTAACAAACTATTCACACATTGCTATAGCGATTAAAAACTAAATCTAGGTACAGATGGATATTATGGGGATACCAAATGACCCCCTGCTGATTAACCATTAATTGCTGGTTATTCACAGGTAGCTGTAATAGCTGAAACTATAATCGAGTACATGTAAATATTCCAACGTGTAATTAGCGGTAAACATACAGATTGCTTAATAACATTTGGCAAATATTTAAATACCTGTGTTGTCCATGCAGGTTATTTAGTGCATTTGGCTATTTCTGCCTCACGTGTCATACATCCAAAATTGGATTTTCAAAGGATGATGTATAGGCAGCACTGATCTAAACTATAGGAGATTGGTAATAAGCTGAAACACGATTTTACATAAATTATGCCTATAGAGTGCAGCAAAACTATCCCAAGACACGTGTACCGAACCACATAGATTATATTGTTTTTAAAATTGACCATTGATTAAGGAGTATTAAACTCACAATAACTGCGGTTAAGGTCCTGCTCAAAAATTGCAATGTATACAGGTAAGTATGTATCAAATATGTTACCAATCTGTTGCTGCAGCCACCTGACAGTCGGCGGTCACCGTCCTCCCATTGCAGGGCGCCGGGACTGTAATGATATAACACTGATTAACCTTAGTATTTAAGCCAGCTGTTTGAGCGACTGAGATGCTCAGAAACCCTTAGTAATAAATGGTGAAACACACAAACACTTGTTAAGGTTCCAACACCTTACTAGATGATTTTTAGTAAGTAAAAGGGAAAAAGAAATACAGTTTACAGCTTATACACTACAGACCTGACATTAATACCTAAACACAATAACTAAACAGAAATATAAACACTGGCGAACGATCACAAATAGAATAAACACAAAGAGAATAAATGGCAAATACTTATAGGATAACAAAAAGAGAACAATCGCATACACACAGAGTAACGAAATGGCCACAGGGAAACTTACACACGTGGGAATGACTCGCGTGCGCTATCTGGAAACCAGCTCTCAGTCATCACTGGGAAAACCTTTGTGGAGAGAAGTGAGCTGGTCTGGCTATGGGGGTCTTTATATACACAGTATACTGTACAATACAATGGTCCTATAATCTCATTGTTCATTGGACACAGGAATGTCCCTCTGCATTATAACAAAAGATCATAGGTGGATTCGAACAGGTGGGCTTTGACTATTTCAAACTGCTCAGGTGGGAGGTATCCACAGGATTCCCGCGGCATGGATAATGAACTGCAAATACAGTAAATGTCCATAAACTTCTTATAGACATAACTATACGCAGGAGCGATTAATCTCTTCCTAACCAACACCGGATTGTTTCTAATAAAATACTCTTCAGTTAGGTACTAGACACCACTGTTCAACCTTTGTGAGACCCTTCGTATCATGCAAAGAGGAATTCCCAAGTCCCTGAACCATTTACACCAAACATACTTGCAGACATTATTAAAGGGAATATTATCTACAAAACGCACTATTTTAGTTAACTATGCTATAAACGAGTCGCCCGCTACAAGCTCATAAACTCTACCGTAAATACGCATATACCGCACGTAATCGCCGGAGCGAGTGTACGCAATTTGCGGACATGTGTACGTACGGCAGACTGAATGCACGAGCAGCGGGCATGTGCATTGGGGTTAGCATTAGGCATTGTGGATTACGATATTTTTCGACTTTGACAGTCCACCCTTTGGCAGTCAACAATAACTGCCACTTTCTAAACAATTCAAACAGAAAAATATATGTCATCATGGAATACCTTTTTATGATTGGGTAGAGGGAGGAGAGGAGAAGGTGGGAAAGATATAACCTAGTGAGATAGTAAAAGCATGTGTGCATGGGATCCATTTCTGAGGGGTCATGTATCATCGTGCCGTACGTGTTCTAAATCAAGCTTCGAGGTATTGCGAAGTATACATTTGAATCCTTCTTATCCCGTATTAAGGGTCTGTGGATGGGCTGTCAAACTCTACCGAGCTCTTTTCGGCTTTTGGTTACAACAAATGGGGTGCACATTAGTTGATGATACATGAAGGGGGAGAGTATGTGGATGCTAATATGTGAAAATCATCTGTCGACTATGTGGGATACTACCTGGAGGTTGTAGAGATGAAGATAAGGAACAAGCGTTATAAATGCAGTCATATAACTATGTGAGATTTAGTATGCAGTCGCCGATTGTGGTTTTGTTGATGTCTTGTCTGACGTCTTGTCCGGATTGTCGTATCTTTACTGTAGCTTTAAGGTTTATTGGCAAACAAAAGCTTCTTCAAGTGTCCATAAAAAAGAATTACAGTCTCTAAAAAGCTCATTAGGTGTCTGTGACACAGTTCATCAGTGGTCTGTATAGGGGGTCATCAAATTCTTCTTCCAGGCGGATCTCTTGGTACCTCGGAGAAAATCAAAGGAGAAACGGGTGAAAGAAACGGACCGTGGAATCACATTTTATCACAACATTGTCTCGATTGATGGGTCATAAATTAAATGAGTTGTTGTTACAATGCCCTCACTCCTCAGACTCATCACCTTGGTACTACGCTTGCAATTCATTAGACTCCGAACACATCTGAATACCAGACCAATCAATATGATAACTCCCAGGATACACAAGAGGAATTTCCCTACGTCCATGATGGTGCTCTTAGCCCATTCTCCTAAACCTAAAAACCAATTTTGTGGGTTCAACCATGACACCCAGCCAGTCAATTCATTACCCACAGCAGCGAGTGTAAGATTGTGCCTCCTTCGAAACTCCCACTTTAATTGCAATATATCATCCATTTTTCGATCTATAACCTCGGTTGGGTCCTCAGTGCTGTTAGTGATATATGTACAACATTTCACGCCATACTGAGTTGCTAGGGTGACACAATACCCGCCTGTTACTGCTGTGAGGTAATTGAGAACCATTCTATGCTGGACCAGCTCTGTTTTGTAGGCTTGCAGCTCTCTCCCAGTATACCTGAAGGTGTCATCATACATCTCAGTGATATTGTCAAACAGGTTCGCTAGCGCAGATATATACCTATAAATTTATAACTCCTCTGGCGGTATGGGTGATATCTAACGAGAGTAGGAATTGAATCCCGGTGGATTCGTGAATCAAGTCAGAGGCCGCATGCTCTGTCCTATCTACAAGGTGTCTTTTAACGATGTGTTCGTAATGAGTGTGAGTGTAAGGAGCTTGGGCACTGCAGTGAATGTCTTTCATTTTGTTATGGGCAATGGTCATTACTTCAGGCAGTACTTTTCCAACGTAACACAATCCCTCTGAGTTTGGGGCAAGCCACTTATACGCCTTCCTCCCACATATGAAATATGCATCATCGGGGAGAACATATGGGATGGAAAATGACATAACCATATTACAAACCTTCCATGAAAACAGTCCTATTCCTAACTCTTTCATTTGTCTAGTACACGTATCAGGCTGTATGACATGTGCACAGTATCCTGGTGATACTTCTCCAACTCGCATGATCCTACTTCCTAGAGTGTACCTATACCGGAAATATTTTCCACTGTCGGCTATTTGGCGTATAAGTTCTGAGTCTATGGGCATTTTGTCGGCTCTGTGTGAGAATGTCATGGTTTGGTTGTTCCATGACACTTCCCAATTTCCCGGCTTTCGGGGATTGGAAATGTTAAAACATATTAGGGACCTATCTACATTGTATTGATGGAGCTTTAAACTAGGAGGACTAGAAATATTAAATCTCTTGTCCACCGGTCTCCCACCCTTTAACTCAAGTACCTCATCTACCGTTAAAGGATATGGCACTAGTCCTGACTTTCTATGGCCTTGAGGTACTTGTGAGCATACCCAACAGTCTGTCTGATTTAACACTTTACCCACCAATGAGTGATAGTCCCTCAATGGATGCCGGTCCATGTTGATATTAAAACTGGACTGACATTCCTTGATGCAATCGTCCTCAACTATATTTTTACAATTTCTACAGATGCAGTTCTCTTCAGCTAACAATCCTTCACAATGTCTACTAATGTCATGGCTACCAGATCGTTTTCTGATACTCGCCTTTGCTCGGTGATTGTGTTGCTCTGGAAATTCTACGCCTCCATCCTGATCATCAGATCCCATTCCAGATCCCTCTTTGGCCTCTCTGGTACTCTCACCGAAACAGACTGCTCTTGTCAACAACAGGGTCAACAGGAAAACACGGACTGCAGTCTCTTGGGGCGAGTCCATCTTACAGGAGGAGAAAGAGAAAGTTGTAATGGGGGTACAGATAATAATTGAAGGGGGAAAAAAAACTTGTTACGATGATTTATCCTCCAGTCTTGTTGTTCTTCTTGCTCAGATGTCATCTCAAAGGTGCTGTCTCTCAGTCTTCCCAAAACGAACACTCCGGTGATACAATATTCTTTCCAAATCAGCGATCCTTCTGTAAGGAGCATAAAATCTTGCATTACCATTTGTCTAACTGATGTGTGACATAACATCCGTAAACATGAAAGAACAAAAAGAGAGAGAACAATTTGAAAAGAGAAAAAAAACATTATCAGATTTTCATCAGCAGGCTGTCGCATCAACATGTCCACCAGTATCTCCGCATAGTCTCCCCCCCACCAGTATTTCCCCTCTCCACCCTTTGCGTCTGGCCAAACACAATGATGCTGGTAAGACATACTGGGGTTAGGTAGACCTCTGAAAAGACCAAGTAGTCATGTGACGTTTGAGGTCTGCTGGTGAAAGTTACAGATGAGAAGAAAACATTTAAAGATAAATTACAAAGTTTACCCGGTTGTCCCTGCGTCTACGAGGAACTGACCTCCCAATTACATTAACTGTAACCTCAGGCAGGCTTACTATCAAGGCTAATGATCAACTTTACTGGCTGCAAATTACAGGTGCGGCCCAAAATTCTTCATATGTGATCCCTGATTACAATTGCGTGTGTCATAACTTTGCTCGTGTTCTTGTCTAGGGGGTTTATCTACCTTGTGTGTGTCTTCAAAACCTACAATTTCGTGCAAAATGACCTTCCCTCTGGCAATTATAACATCTTATCACATTTGACTTACCCACAGGGATCTGAGGCTTCTTACCTCCCTGTGACTCCCTGTGCTTGCTGATGTTTCGATCGTGCCCAACAGCGGACTTTCTTAATGCAGCCACCAAGATATTTCTCCAATTAAGTTGAGTGGTCTGTACCCTTGTTCTCAACACTTTTGTTAAACCTTCCATTAATACATAAACCACTACTTCTCTATGATGTACATTTTCCTCAATGTCCGTGATCCCAAAGTATCTAGCCATTATTTGCAGTGCTCGATTGAAATAATTAGGAGCAGTTTCACCTTCTTTTGTCTTATGGAGAAGATTTTGTTCCACTTAACAACAGTTGGGAAATATACTCCTAATTGAATGTTGATCTGTTTAATATTTTCCTGATTGTATGCATCAGTGAGAGGTCTCTCTTTGTCTAACCTACAATCAGAAATGAATTTCAAAGGGTCAATAGTGGAGGGCAAACATGCCCGCAGTACGGTCTGCCAATCCTTGTTAGTGGGTTCTGAGGAGTTACCCTGTTCTTTAATGAACCTTTGACATGCAGCTAGATCTTTTCTGGGATCGGGAAATTCAGACAAAATTGTTCTTAATTCTGCCCGGGACCAGGGACAATGCATAGCAATGTCTCTGACGGGAGTGATTCCCTGAGCGTCAGTCCTCCTATTGGGGACTGTGATCACCCTGACAGGATTTAGTTCAATTACACCATCTTGTGTTGGCTCTACAATATGGGGTACATTTGTCTGTGCATGATATACAATACCATACTTACCTGTGGACACGACCTCACCTGACCCTCCGTTAGGGGGCTTGACTACTGCCTTTACCGATTGGGTCGCGCCCACCTGGGTGTCTCGTATGGTGGCTGCTGGAAAAGGTGCCAACATCGTCCTGGGCTCACTTTCTTGCTTGTAATTCTGAGGGAAGTTTAACATGGGGTGCAACTTGCACGGGTTAGAATTTGTACATTTATCAGTTTTCCTTCTATCATTATTACATTTATTACAATTATTACATTGACTCTTATCATTAATAATACAGTTACTAAGTGCACAATTATCATCACATCCCAGTATGTCATTCTCTGCAGCCATTTGTTCTCCAGTTGCCATATGTTTCCTATTAGAGTGAGAACAACCTGTGTAAGTTAATTCCCTTTGTATCTCACTTTCCTGTTGCCATAAATGTAAACAATCATAATGTCTAATCCTCTGTTTTGCAGATTTTATTAAACATATCCTTTTTCTTAGATTTTGCAATACCTCAGGATTCAAACTGCCCACCCTGGGGAACTGTTCTCCATCATTCACAGTCATACGTTCCCATTCTTTGCATAATACCTGTGTGTGTGATCCGTATTTCTCACACATTATATACCGTGCTGACCCTTTGGGCCAACAAACACCAACGTGAACCCTTGTTGGTCGTCCCTTACTTGAGCAACTGGCCCCCATCGTTTGCAGATATTGCTGTCTCAGCGAATTCTTACAAAACAAACCAAGTTTCCAGAGGTAAGGCGACGGTGAAAGTTCAACGAGTGCCTTCACTCACTCACGCCCACGTTGACCAATACACGCAGAAACTATTTTAGCGCTGCTGTACTCAACCCAGGGCCCCTGTGAACCGCTATTTACTGGGGCATGTGGGAGTATGCTACCCTCCCCAGTAAGTATTGGTTGTTGGAGATTTCCTGAGTGAACAGCGAAACTCCCTTAAAATAACAAAAACCTACACAAATCACGTTAGAATGTACAAATAGCATCTATGATCCCACAGCAAATTTTAGTGGGTATCAAGGTGAACTAACTAATGTACACAGTAGCGTGCGGTCCAGTCGCACTTCGTATAAATAACTATTATTTATTCGCCGTGCGACCAATGGAATCGGTTGTTTAGGCTGCGAAACCTTCAGCCGGAGCTTTATTACTGAACGGAATATGGGTAATACGCCAACCCCCCGGGCTGCGCTTTCTAACCTTACTACTTGCTCCTTTACCTTATATAATGTTAACGCGGGCAAGCCAGTCCCACGCCACCAAGTGTCCACTCACCTGATGTTGTCTCCGACTGGATCCCGATTTCTGGGTTCACAAAAGAATACCTTTATTTGCACACTCACTCCTATTCACTCATATGCACACTGATTTTTCTGTACAGAAATTGCTTTCATTCAGGCAGTAGTTCAATCCCCGGGTTTTGCAATAGAAAAAGGTTCTCTTTAAACTAAAACTTTTGGAAACTGAACAAACTTGTGCTATTATCGCGTGGCTGCTATACCGCCCACACTAAACAATGCTATCGTGTGATTTGAGTTTAGTGGGCGTATCCGTACGCAGGTTACGTAATATATGCTACGTGTGTACGCCTTTGCGTCACGTACGTAATCTCGCACGTTGCCCGAGACACGTATGCACAAAGTCCAGATACGTTCACAGTAACACAAATAACACGCTTCTATAAATGTAAACGATGTTCAACTGTAATCGCTTACCGAACACCACACAGTATCTGTTATGCTGTGTGCGTGCCCTTTACAATTATTCCCTTAAATATTACTTTTATAATCTCAACTAAATAGCACCAAATTTCCTCAGCACGTGTCTAACAATCAATTCTAATAGCAACAAGAGAGTGACTATGCGAAAATACACAAAATAAAAATACAGGTGTGTGTGCGTGTATTGTGTGCACAATTGGCGCCAAACAGAGAGAGAGAGAGAAAGAAAACAGATTTAAAACAATAGCTGTATGTTCTTACCTTCCTCGGATCTCACCAGCATCCCTACAAATCAAGCAAAGCAGACGCAGACGCTTATCCGATCAGCACTACTGTATCCCCAACCACAAACACGGATACAGGGGATACTACCTTTCCGCCCTTTGCTGATCGATAAAGTCTGCGCGTTTTCGCCTGACTGCGGATATGAGGTCGACCGGACGAGTCTATCCACTGCCTTTCCCCATCACCCACTACCTCTATGTCTCTCACTGTCTCTCCCCGTACCGTCACCCTCTGCTTCTCCCCTGAGTCACTATTGATAAAGCTAAATATTTATCCTTTAACACAAGCTATTTACTAATACCGTGAAGCCGTAATGGCCGCTAAACCTCGTGCACGTGCTACGCACTTCGTACGCTATTTGCGTACCAAGACCTCGCACGTGGTACGCAAGTTACGTACACACGCTACGCTGAGTGTACGGAATACACACAGCGAGCGTACACACAGACAATATCCTTTTTAAACCTTCAACACAGAGTATGCTTATACTGTAAACCTTAGCATTGAGGTACTGTAATGATATAACACTGATTAACCTTAGTATTTAAGCCAGCTGTTTGAGCGACTGAGATGCTCAGAAACCCTTAGTAATAAATGATGAAACACACAAACACTTGTTAAGGTTCCAACACCTTACTAGATGATTTTTAGTAAGTAAAAGGGAAAAAGAAATACAGTTTACAGCTTATACACTACAGACCTGACATTAATACCTAAACACAATAACTAAACAGAAATATAAACACTGGCGAACGATCACAAATAGAATAAACACAAAGAGAATAAATGGCAAATACTTATAGGATAACAAAAAGAGAACAATCGCATACACACAGAGTAACGAAATGGCCACAGAGAAACTTACACACGTGGGAATGACTCGCAGGCGCTATCTGGAAACCAGCTCTCAGTCATCACTGGGAAAACCTTTGTGGAGAGAAGTGAGCTGGTCTGGCTATGGGGGTCTTTATATACACAGTATACTGTACAATACAATGGTCCTATAATCTCATTGTTCATTGGACACAGGAATGTCCCTCTGCATTATAACAAAAGGTCATAGGTGGATTCGAACAGGTGGGCTGTGACTATTTCAAACTGCTCAGGTGGGAGGTATCCACAGGATTCCCGCCGCATGGATAATGAACTGCAAATACAGTAAATGTCCATAAACTTCTTATAGACATAACAATACGCAGGAGCAATTAATCTCTTCCTAACCAACACCGGATTGTTTCTAATAAAATACTCTTCAGTTAGGTACTAGACACCACTGTTCAACCTTTGTCAGACCCTTCGTATCATGCAAAGAGGAATTCCCAAGTCCCTGAACCATTTACACCAAACATACTTGCAGACATTATTAAAGGGAATATTATCTACAAAACGCACTATTTTAGTTAACTATGTTATAAACGAGTCGCCCGCTACAAGCTCATAAACTCTACCGTAAATACGCATATACCGCGCGTAATCGCCGGAGCGAGTGTACGCAATTTGCGGACATGTGTACGTACGGCAGACTGAATGCACGAGCAGCGGGCATGTGCATTGGGGTTAGTATAAGGCATTGTGGATTACGATATTTTTCAACTTTGACACTATATCCCTATCACCCTCTCCTGTCATCCTCTGCCAGGCATTATCCTCTCCCCGTCACCCTCTTCTTCACCTTGTTACCCACTGCCTTTCGCTGTCACCCTTTCACTTACTGCCTCTTCCCGTCATCTCACTGTCACCCACTGTCTCCCGCCGTCACCTTTTCTTGTCATCCACTGCCTCTCCGTCTCCCACTATTTCTCCCTGTCACCTTTCTCTTCTGCCACCCTCTTCCTGTCACCCGCTGCCTCTCTCCATCATACTCTAAGTCGCCCACTGCCTATCCGTGTATTCACAAAAGCAGTCTGAGATTGAAGTATGGAGCTGAGCAGTGCTGGGTGCGGGAAGAGAGGTCAGGAGGTGGAAGAGAGGACGTTACTCGGAGTCTAGAGGCTGGGAAGGGGAGCCTGGCTGTGACTGGTGAGGGGACTGGGTGAGGACTGAGGAGAAAAAGGTAGGCATGAGCAGGGGAGTGGATGAGGAAGGGTTAGGAAGTGTGATGAAAATGAAGGCATGGCTTGTGGATAGGGCATTGCTTTTGAGGCCATGACCCTTGTTGCCGGTCCACACCCACTTTTCCAGGAGCGCTCATGCCTTCAGAGCACACAAAAGAATACCACAACCCCCTCTTCCCCTGTAATGGTGCCCCCCCTGTCATTTTGTTCTGGATCCGCCCCTGGGCAGACAGCATACACTTTTTACACATAACGGCAGACAGCGTCCCCTTTTTACACATTACGGCCGACAGTGTGCCCTTGTTACACATCACGGCAGACAGATTCCCCCTTTTTACACATTGCGTCAGGCAGATTCCCCCTTTTTACACATTGCGTCAGGTAGATTCCCCCTTTTTACACATTACGTCAGGCAGATTCCCCCTTTTTACACATTGCGCCTCTTTTTTTCTTTGCATCATGTGCTGTTTGGGGACTATTTTTTTGAAGTGCCATCCTGCCAGACACTGCAGTGCCACTCCTAGATGGGCCAGGTGTTTGTGTCGGCCACTTGTGTCGCTTAGCTTAGTCACACAGCGACCTTGGTGCGACTCTTTTTTTCTTTGCATCATGTGCTGTTTGGGGACTATTTTTTTGAAGTGCCATCCTGCCTGACACTGCAGTGCCACTCCTAGATGGGCCAGGTGTTTGTGTCGGCCACTTGTGTCGCTTAGCTTAGCCATCCAGCGACCTCTGTGCAAATTTTAGGACTAAAAATAATATTGTGAGGTGTGAGGTGTTCAGAATAGACTGAAAATGAGTGTAAATTATGGTTATTGAGGTTAATAATACTATGGGATCAAAATGACCCCCAAATTCTATGATTTAAGCTGTTTTTGAGGGTTTTTGTAAAAAAAACCTGAATTCAAAACACACCCGAATCCGACAAAAAAATATCAGGGAGGTTTTGCCAAAACGCGTCCGAATCCAAAACACGGCCGCGGAACCGAATCCAAAACCAATACACAAAACCCGAAAAATGTCCGGTGCACATCACTAAGGAAAGTGGAGGAAGGGTAGTTGGATTGGTCCTGCAGTTGCGGAACCGGAATGGTAGCTGGGATTCGGAGTAGTAGATGTAGGGTAGGTGGGTGGTGGTGAACTGAAGGTCAATGGGAGATGAGGAGCAGGTACTTGAGGTTCTGGCCCATGAACGTTCCACTCTGGTGTCAGTTGTCCTGAGAGTGTTTGGTACAAAACCTGTGACACTTTACGCTGGCACTCTACTTGCTGCTGCGCAGAAACCTTCCACATAGTTTTGCTCACATATGATGCAAAGTCATCAAACTCATCCGGTTTCCGTAGCAGCTGTGAACGGGCCTCCAATAGTAGAGGGTCTTCT
Source organism: Pseudophryne corroboree (assembly GCF_028390025.1). Classification (NCBI taxonomy): domain Eukaryota; kingdom Metazoa; phylum Chordata; class Amphibia; order Anura; family Myobatrachidae; genus Pseudophryne; species Pseudophryne corroboree. Next base: position 617,645,905 of record NC_086449.1, read on the forward strand.
ATAAATGTTGTTTTCCGTGGCTTCCTCCTGCCAGTCTGTCGCTGTGGAGAGGTTGGTTCCTCTGGGGAGGTGTTGTTTAGGGCAGGGGTACGGCTGAGGTCTTCTTCAGGTGTCTGTTGGGTAAAGAGAAACATATTTAGTGGATAGTTAAACTTTTTTTCCTTTTACAGTTCCCTACAAGTGTGGCAGAATGGCAAGCTATTGCAGAGGACTTTGACAGGCGCTGGAATTATCCAAACTGTGGTGGTGCAATAGACGCGAAACATGTGTGTATCACCAAACCCACCAACAGCAGGTCGGACTACTTCAATTATAAAGTCTACTTTAGCTACTCGAACTCTGCCATCACCACCAGGGACTCCTTAGCTGACTTTTTCTCCAGGAGGAAGTGTAGATCTTTGTAGTACCACAGCTGCGGCACATACACTTTGTCTGCACCGGCCCCTGACCTCTTGGACTCCTCCACCTTGCGATTCTCTTTGACAAAGACTGTCCGTATATTGGCAATTTTCTTTCGGACCCAGGCCACCGAGGCAGCAGAGAAGGTGGGCTTGGAGTACTCCACCATGCGGGTATAAGCAGCCTCCCTCTTCTGTTTGTTGCTGTAGACTAGGGGTGGGCAAAATACGGCCCGCGAGCCGGATGCGGCCCGCAAACCAATCCTGCCCGGCCCACTGCCTCCCACCAGCAAATAATGACAAGCAGCCCGACCGGCTGAGCTGCTTGTCATTGCTCTGCATAGCAGTACCTCGTAGCTGCCGGCGGCGCCTCTCTCCCCTGCTGCGTTGTAGCAGCCTCCTCCTCCCGTCCACAGTGACAACGGCTGTGTTCAGCCGAAAAGGGGGCGGAGCTATGTGCTGATGAGTGGCGGGGCTACACGGGACCTCAAAGGGCGGAGCTACACGGGACAAGAGGCAGACTGGTACAGATCCATCCTTCCTGCCACTGCCAGCCAGATCAGTAAGTAAATGGGAAAAGTGAAAGAAAGTGTGTGTGTGTGTGTGTGTGTGTGTGTGTGTGTGTGTGTGTGTGTGTGTGTGTGTGCGTGTGTGTGAGAGAGAGTGTGTGTGTGTGATAGTGTGTGTATATTTGTGTGTGCGGGCAGTGGCGTCAGACTTTTTTTAGGTTGCGGGAAGAGGACTTTAGCTCTCGCTGTACCATCCCCTACTGTGTTCTGTCACCATGTCACCCCCGTGTTCTGTCACGTGTCACCCCCCCATGTTCTGTCACCGTGTCACCCCCGTGTTCTGTCACAGTGTCACACCCCCCGTGTTCTGTCACTGTCACTCCCCCCATGTTCTGTCACTGTGTCACACACCCCGTGTTCTGTCACTGTCACCCCCCGCCGTGTTCTGTCACTGTCAACCCCACCGTGTTCTGTCACCGTGTCGCCCAGAGGCA